>NC_059208.1:46757638-46877638 GCF_020615455.1 Coregonus clupeaformis
CACACTAACGGACGCACATATGCACACACACGCTGGCACACACGCACGCACGGATGCATGGACACATACTAACACAAAGACACACAGAAACACACACACACACACAAAACACACAATACCTGGAAACATCTGATTGACACAATTAATATAGTGTTACAGTTTTTTACGATTGCTTACACACTAAAATTAAACTTTTCCCACAATTAGCAAAACCTTACACTCAAGGAGCAAAACACAAGGCTAGATTTGCACAACTGTAAGCACATTGTCAGCTTCACACTATTTGCAAAACATTACACACAGTGATTTGCAAAACACTAAACACACTTGTATACATCAGTCACAGAATTATATCATGATGTCACTTCCTTGCAATTCCAAAGCACTGACTGTCAAATTACCACACCTATGAGCCAATCTGTTAAACACAGCCATCAGGTGCACAAACACATGATTGCTAAATTGTAGACACACCAATCAGGTTTAAGCACTATAAAAATGCAGCAGGTAGGTTCACCTGCCTTCAACCAAAATGGAAGGAGTCAGAAGAAGAGTGAGGGTGAGAGGAGGAGTACACAGAGGAGGAGAAGGAGGTAGAGAAAGAGGCAGAGGCCGAGGAAGACCTGAAGCAGGAGGAGAACGTGCACAAAGAAGAAGAGGACCAAACTTATCAAATGACATTCGTGCAACACTAGAGGACCATGTTGTGAACCACGGATTGACACTGAGGGAGGCTGGACTGAGGGTTCAGCCAAATCTTAGCAGATATACAGTGGCATCTGTCATAAGAACTTTTCGACAGGAAAATAGGTAAAAGAAGATCTGTCTACAGTTACAGTAATCAGCCGCTTATTGTATGCACCATATCAGCACTTGTGATACCCCTTCCTGTGACATTGTACAGTAAGTTACATGTATTATTCTCTACATAGGATTGAGGGTCGGGAACGACAAGGAGGAAGGGGGCCCATATTCACGCAAGAACAAGAGAGAGAGATAATAAACATGGTTTTGGCCAATAATGCTATGAGGCTCAGAGAACTACAAGCCAACATTATCGGTGACCATGCCATTTTCAATAATGTCCATCAGGTCTCTCAGTAAACACTGGCACGTATCCTGAAAAGACATCAGGTTCAAATGAAACAACTTTATCGAGTGCCTTTTGAGCGGAATTCAGAGAGGGTCAAACGGCTGCAGAATGAGTATGTGGAGGTTTGTATTGTTCACTTTAGCACTGTGATGTTGCATACTGCACACATGACTTTTTTACATTGACTGTATACTAGACCTATCCTGAACTACACAATCTTACATTTACATTTACATTTTAGTCATTTAGCAGACGCTCTTATCCAGAGCGACTTACAGTTAGTGAGTGCATACATTTTTCATACTTTTAGCATTCCTGAGTCCTGCATTGAGTCCGGCAGTGGGCAGTTATTTTCCCCATGCCCTTGTAGGTGTGCAGGGAAGATATGTTTTCAGTTTCCTCCTCTATGGCTCTGATTGTATCTGAAAGTGATGACATCTCTCTTTTCATCCTTTCAATCTATTCAACAACCAGCTCTTCCCGTCCTCTTCCCCCTGCATTCAAACTAGCTTGGCCCTCACCTCATCTCAAAGGAACTGGTGAAGCTTCTCAAACTCCTCCTTAATCTGCTTCTCCGTCTGCTGGGTCTGGGTCTTAATATGCACGGCTGTTTTATCGCAGGTCTGTTTCACTTCCACAAAGGCCTTCAGCTTCTTCTTTAGGGGCTTCAGTGCAGTCTTGACTGTCTCCTTACAATCCAGTGCAGCTTAATCTGTCAGGCAGCAGTTGTGATCTTGATGTTTGTTCGAGGTCTGACACACCAAATCACATTTTATTTGTCACATACAGATTTTTAGCAGATGTTATTGCGGTTATAGTGAAATGCTTGTGTTTCTAGCTCCAACAGTGCAGTATATCTAACAATTCAGAGCTGTTTATCTTCCAGTCAGAAGAATGTGAGTTTCTCCTCCCTGTGCAGACTGCAGAACACACCAGACCCAGCAATGACTTCAGCTTTCTGACTTCTCTCCTGAAGGAAGGCCTTGCACAGGTTCTTTATGGCCAGGTTACAGGGAGGATAGCACTACTTTTCCGGCACACTAGACATTCCCGAGATCTTGTCTTTCACTTTATTTCAGAGAGTTTTGCAGATGGATGCTGAGGAAATCCTGCATGAATTCATATATATTGATGAGGCAGGGTTCAACCTCACAAAAGCAAGAAGGAGAGGCAGAAATATCATTGGCCACAGGGCTATAATCAATGTCCCAGGGCAACGTGGGGGTAACATCACCCTTTGCGCTGCCATTTCACAGCATGGGGTTCTCCTCCGTCATGCCAAAATGGGCCCTTACAACATACCTCACATTCTCGCATTTTTGGACCAATTGCACCACATCGTCACAGCAGGTAATGAAATGCACCAGATGCAATACACTGTCATCTGGGACAATGTGTCATTCCACCGCTCTGCTTTGGTCCAGAACTGGTTTCAACACCATCCACAGTTACTACTATACCTTCCACCATACTCTCAGTTTCTAAACGCTATCGAATAGTTTTTCTCTGCATGGCGTTGGAAGGTTTACAATCTCCAGCCCCAGGCTCAGGTACCCCTCATTCAGGCCATGGAGGACGCCTGTGACCAAGTCGATGCCGCAGCTGTGCAAGGATGGATTCGACATTCAAGACGGTTCTTCCCGCGTTGTCTTGCTAATGAGGATATTGCTTGTGATGTTGATGAAATTCTCTGGCCAGATCCAGCTAGGCGAAGAGATAATGCATAGTATGTTTACTGTAGTATTTTCTGTACAATATTGTCATTTTCTTTCAGATTATTTTTTATGTTTGTTGTTGTTGTTATTTACTGCAATTGTAACTGGTTTAAAAAGATTGAAGTCATATGAAATGTGTGTGTTTCGTATGGTAACAAAATATTGTTTTCATGAAGTTATGTATAGTTTTGACAAAAGTGTTCCATTTTGCAAATGATCTGAAGTGTTGTGCTACTTTGGTGTAGGGTTGTGCTAATTGTGTGTAGTGTTTTGACAAACCGGGCCCTGTTTTCAAAATTGTGCTTAAACAATTGAAAAGAAACTGTAATGGTCTCCGGCTGCACTGGAGGAGGTACAGCTAATAGTTATTTAAGGAACCATTGACATGCAGGCAATAACCATCAGGCCAGATGGGTGTTATGGTTACAGCATTACCTATAGTTTTTGTGAAATGGATATGTTCAAGCCTAATAAAATAAATCAAAGAGTCTCTGGCTCATTAACATATTTGAAGGCCTGGCTTGTAAGAGGCTATATTTGTTGTAGCCATGAGTGAGAACGCGGAACCCCCACAGAATACAGTAATATACTGTATTTTATGTGTTCTACAAACCTTGTCCTGAAAATCTACAGTAACTTATTGGCCAATTGCTGCCAGTAATTTACTGTATTTCAGAATACAGTACCATACCGCATTTTTGGAGCGCCAAAGATATTTTGAACACTAGTGGGTGAATGGTATTATCATATTTTGAGGTACGTCTTGTAAGAGGCTATATTTGTTGCACCTGCTAGTGGGAATGCTGTACGAATTTAACTGATATGTGGTAGTGGTTCCCTTACAATTGAATTTACATAGGGGAAAGATCAGAGTGGCATCATGTCTCAAACCTTTAATGGTTGAGTGGCTAGCCATGTCCCCTGTAATCACTGTCTGTTTAGAAGCCTTTGTTAAGGTCTAAAACACCAAATATCAGCTGGTATATATGCTGTAATATATAATTACATATTCACTATTATTAATTTCTGAATAGTTTTCAATACAATTCAACAGTAAACTACAGTATTGCTGTTTTGCTGTACATTGAATGCAGCACACAGTAAATGATGGTGCATTGTGAAAACATACTGTGGGAGTGGAAAGAATCGCTGACTCATTAACATATTCTAAGGTGTGCCTTGTAATTGGCTATATTTGTTGCACCCGTTAGTGAGAGTCCTGTACCAATTTAAGTGGTACGTGGTAGTAGTTCCCTAAAAATTAAATGTATATACCTGTAGGGGACAGATGAGAGGGGCAGCGGGTGTTAAACTTTAATTGTTGAATATTTAACCATGTCCATTTGATCTGTTTTGCCCTGTAATCACAGCCAGTTGGAAGCCTTTGTTTAGGGTTCTAGAAGTGGAAGTAATATAAAACCTTTAGTATTCATTAATATGCTGTAATATACAAATGCCTAGCAGCCAACCTGTCTGGTGTATGGATTATCTTGGCAAAGGAGAAATGCTCACTAACAGGGATGTAAACAAATGTGTGTGATCAAAATATGGGAGAAATAAGCTTTTTGTGAGTATGGAACATTTCTGGGATCTTTTATTTCAGCTCATGAAACATGGGACCAACAGTTTACATGTTGCGTTCATATTTTTGTTCAGTATACAACAACATTTTCAGTAAATGTTACATAATTATTTTTACTTGCTATAACTGTTATATATTTTAGTTTTTTTGCAACCTTGGTTGAATGCACCGACTGTAAGTTTGTAAGGACAAGAGAGCCCGCTAAATGACCAAAATGTAAATATGTAAACCTGCAAAGTACACTGGGTAATATGTAACTGAGTAATTACAGTGATATGTTGTAATTGTAATTGGTACTGTAAATTAGATTAGAGTAAAATTGTTGGTACCATAAAATTGATTACAGTAGATGGACTGTAAAATAAATTACAGTAACTTACATGCCAATTGCTGCCAGTAAGTTACTGTACATTTTACAGGAACATTTTTACAGTGTATGAAGGTTTTCCATGTCACTGACCCATCTGTTTCCGAAGAGTTTATGAAAGATAAACCCTTGATTGACAGCTGAGGTGAGAGTAGATTGTTGCCGTGACAACACACACTTTTGTGTCTGATTACAGAGTGACCTCTGATAAACCGTTGATATAGTTCTGATATTTCCTTTAATCGGTTGAGAATCCACCAGTCATCAATTGATAGGGTTTTTCCCTTCTGCCATGAGGTTTAGCTTTGCAATATAATTAAAACAATTACGGAGATAACTAAATCCAATCAACTATGGACGTTTTCATTATACAGATATCTATAGACCACCTGAAACGTCCAGTGAGAAATTACTGTTTTGGCATTCAGCTACATAGGCCTACAGCACAAAAGGTAAGATTACTTTAGTCCAACATAGACATCTAGCAAAGACTGATACATTTCCTATATAGAGCACAGTGCTCCATTCTTAGAAGTATCTTTTTAGGTTTTGTGTGGATTAAAATGTGGCCTTTCTCTCAAAAATCCGTAGGGCTCTGGTCAAAAGAAGTGCACTATATAAGGAATAGGGTGCCATTTGTGATGCAGAGATAGAGGCCATAAAACACTATAAAGTCAATTAGTTGGTAGCTGACAAAGAATGTTCTTCTAGTGAAATCTATGCATTCTGCATATGCAAAATGCATTATGTAAGTGTGCAAGACATCAATTTCATTGGCTGGGTGTAAATCCACAAAGGAAATCAATTACAAATGTAGGCAACGTAATAAATATGCCTCACACTGTCAGATAGTCAGCCATCTAAGAATGAGTTTTGCTGTCCCTCCCTCTCTCCATCGGTCTCACTCAGCTTCTATCCATTTATCTCTCTGTCTCTCTGTTGTTGTTCCTTTCCACTATTTCTCTCTTCCTCTCATTTTCTCTCTTCCTCTCTCTTCCTCTTTGTATTTTCTATATTTCTCTCATGTTTTCTTTTCTCTTTCTCATGTTTTTGTATCCATCTCTATCCCCCTCTCTCCCTCTCACCCTCTCCCCCTCTCACCCTCTCTCCCCCTTTCCCCCTTTCCCCCTCTCTCCCTCTTTCACGCTAACCCTCTCCCCCTCTCTCCCTCTCACCCTCTCACCCACTCACCCTCTCACCCTCTCCCCCTCTCCCTCTTTCCCCCTCTCCCCATCTCTCCCTCTCTCCCTCTCTCCCTCTCCCCCTTTCCCCCTCTCCCCCTCTCACCCTCTCTCCCCCTTTCCCCCTCTGTCCCTCTTTCCCTCTCCCCCGCTCTCTCCCTCTCCCCCCTCTCACCCTCTCTCCCCCTTTCCCCCTCTCTCCCTCTTACCCTCTCTCCCCCCTTCCCCCTCTCTCCCTCTCTTTCCCTCTTCCCCTTACCCTCTCTAACCCTCTCTCCCCCTTTCCCCCTCTTTCCCTCTCACCCTCTCACCCTCTCACCCTCTCCGCCTCTCCCCCTCTCCCCCTCTCACCCTCCCCCCCCTCTCTCTCTCTCTCTCTCTCTCTCTCCCTCTCCCCCTCTCCCCTCTCCCCTCTCCCTCTCTCTCTCTCTCTCTCTCTCTCTCTCTCTCTCTCTCTCTCTCTCTCTCTCTCTCTCTCTCTCTCTCTCTCTCTCTCTCTCTCTCTCTCTCTCTCTCTCTCTCTCTCTCTCTATCTCTGGAAAGGCTGATTACTTTGGGACATGCAGATGTCTGCTGAACTGGAAGCCTGTGTTGGCAGCAGCTGCCAAACTGACGCAGAGGCCCAAAGACTGGCAATACAACTATTAACTTTTACACACATCATTCCATCCCTCCCTCCATCCCTCCCTCCCTTTCCCTCATCCTCCCTTCCCCCTCCTTCCTGCTCCTCCCTACATCCCTTCTTTCCAGGGTGTTTTTTTTTAACCTGTTTTCATTGTCAGGTGTTGAACACAAACACAGGTGTTGTATGACCAACAGAAGGTATCCAAGGGAACCCTGGGCTGAAAGCTGGAAGTGATTGTCTGGGTATGTGTGAGGAACGCATTTTTGGACACTCTCCATGTTTGTATATTTTATGTTGATACATGATGTTGGCTTTGTCCAGATGCTGTGGATTCCAATGCTCTACTTTCCTCTCCACATCTCCTGTATTACTGAAGAAGGAGATGTGTATAATAGACAATAGAGAGGAATTTACTTACCAGGTCTCTGTTGTGAATATGAAACGTATTGAATAGAGTGAATGAGATATACACTGAGTGTACAAAACATTAAGAACACCTGCTCTTTCCATGACATAGACTGACCAGGTGAATCCACGTGAAAGCTATGATCCCTTATTGATGTTACCTGTTAAATCCACATCAATCAGTGTAGATGAAGGGAAGGATTTCTAAGCCTTGAGACAATTGAGACATGGATTGTGTATGTGTGAATGGGCAAGACAAACTATTTAAGTGCCTTTGAACGGGGTATGGTAATAGGTGCCAGGCACACCAGTTTGAGTGTGTCAGGAACTGCAACGTGGCTGGGTTTTTCACGCTCAACAGTTTCCCGTATGTATCAAGAATGGTCACCCACCCAAAGGACATCCAACTTGACACAACTGTGGGAAGCATTGGATTCAACATGGGCCAGCATCCTTGTGGAATGCTTTCGACACATTGTAGTCCATGCCCTGATGAATTGAGTCTGTTCTGAAGGCAAAGGGGAGTGCAACTCAATATTAGGAAGGTGATCCTAATGTTTTCTACACTCAGTGTATACTGTAGGATTTATATTTAAATCTCTCTCTCTGTCTCTCTCTCTGTCTCTCTATCTGTCTCTCTCTCTGTCTCTCTCTCTCTCTCTCTCTCTCTCTCTCTCTCTCTCTCTCTCTCTCTCTCTCTCTCTCTCTCTCTCTCTCTCTCTCTCTCTCTCTCTCTCTCTCTCTCTCTCTCTCTCTCTCGCTCCATTATCCTCTATATCCTCTGGCTAACCAGTAGAGTCATGACAAATCCCCAATCCCGAACTCCCCCTCCCTCCCCTCCTATGAAACCTCAGTGCTTTTACTCTGCCGTATTTAGCCATGAGTACTTTTGCACTTAACTCTCACCCCAATGGACCTCTCTCAGTACAGGGGACTCATCTGCAGTAGTGCGTTGTCAACTGGCCCACCCCTATTTGGAAACATATCAATACCGATCCAGCGAGCTGGGGGAGAAAGGGCCTGGCAAGAAACAGAATCCATTTGGAGCACTTAGGCGGCCAAGAATCCTTAACGACAAAAAAGGAAGGGTAACAGAATGGAGAAAGAATGGAGAAATGCCCAGAAGGCAGGCAGGCAGCAGTAGGAGCCACTAGGGCAGTCAGTCTCCCTGAGATTTGGATACATGAGGAGAAATTGAAGTAAAAATGATCCTATGCTAGAAATAACAACGACATTGTTATGTCTGTTTGGATCAGGGTATGCCAGCTGCTTCCTGTCAGTACACCCCTACCATTTCACTAACATACAAGCAGTGAGTTTGCTCTAAGTCAACCATTTTGTTCAATTTTGTTACATGGGCGCTGTGATACCACTCATTATCATAGAACTCTGAAAATACTTCAAGCTGTCGCATTAATTGAAAATGTCTCTAGTGTATTACATTATAAGTTGGAAACAAGACGGTTGAACACAACTTCCAAATACCCAGAAAACACAGATGCAAATTAGCTTGCCAGATAACTAGAAGGCAACAGGCCAGTTGGTCAGCATGGTCCTGAACAAATAGACATGTGAATACAACATATCAAATCAAATTATATTTGTCACATGCAACGAATACAACAGGTGTAGAGTTTACCGTGAAAACCTTACTTACGAGCCCTTTACAAACAATGCAGATAACCTCTACGGGATCAGTGTCCCATATACGGAACGGTTGAGCTAACGTACACTAATGTCATTAGCATGACTGTTGTAAGTAACAGCAAACTTTCCAGGACATAGACATGTCTTATATGAGCAGAAAGCTTAAACTATTATTAATCTAACTGCACTGTCCAATTTACAGTTGGTATTACAGTGAAAAAAATACCATGCTATTGTTTGAGGAGAGCGCACAACAACAAAGAACGTATCACAGCATCTGGTTTGATGCATTCACCTCTGAAGGTAAATAATGTACTTATATTCAGTAATCTTGCTCTGATTTGTCATCCTAAGGGTCCCATAGATAAAATGTAGCATAGTTTTGTTTGATAAAATCAATTTTTATATTCAAATGTAGGAACTGGGTTCTACAGTTTGAACCCCTGTTGTTTCTGGCTCCACACACACCCCGCCTGGCCATCTAGATGTGTGAAGGTTAGTGTATAAGCTAATGATCCATCATTTTGTATTACCATCTAATTTTTGTATGCTCTCTATAGTTATGTACTTGAAAATGTATCAATTGACCAATTTCGCACATTTGGGCAGACTTGATACAAAATAGTCCAGTATTGCAATGCTTCACTGGATCAATCTGAAACTTTGCACACACACTGCTGCCATCTAGTGGCCAAAATCTAAATTGCGCCTAAACTGCAATATTATATTGTGGCCTTTCTCTTGCATGTAACTAAGAAAATAATAGAAAACATGTTTTTTTGTTTGTATTATCTTTTACCAGATCTAATGTGTTATATTCTCCTACATTAATTTCACATTTCCACAAACTTCAAAGTGTTTCCTTTGAAATGGTATCAAGAATATGAATATCCTTGCTTCAGTTCCTGAGCTACAGGCAGTTAGATTTGGGTATGTCTTTTTAGTTGAAAATTGAAAAAAAGGGTCAGATCCTTAAGAGGTTAAAAAGTGATAACATTAACAAATAGATAAAAAAATAAATTAGCAACTCAATAATTACACAATAAAATAACAATAATGAGGCTATATACAGGCTATATACAAGGAGTACCGTTACCGAGTCAGTGTACTGGGGTACGAGGTAGTTAGGGTGAATGATTGAGGTAATATGTACATGTAGGTTTGGATAGGCGATTGATTGAAGTACTATGTACATGTAGGTAAGGGGTGAAAAGCAGAAAGTCCGGGTAGCCGTTTAATGAACTGTTCAGCAGTCTTATGGCTTTGGGGTAGAAGCTGTTCAGGAGCCTTTTGATCCCAGACACACGCCTAAAGGAAAACAAACAATAAACAAAATGAAATAAGAAAGTTATTATCACTGATAAACACCCCATACAACTCTCTACTTTCTCTCCCTCCCACTCTCCTGGGTTTGTATGCACTAGCGTGTATGCACTTGCTCAGTCATCCATTTTGTTTTCTGCCTGTTGTGTTAATCCCATTCTCTGTGGATGTGAAGTGGGCAGTGGGCCACAAAATGTCCACCGGCTCAGTCTGCTATAGTGCTTATCAGGCTGGACAAAGGCAAGCGGCAGCAACATTATCCTTCATATGTCTCTGAGCCTGGACCACACAGTTATGATCTCCTCTCACAGTAGCCTTGACACACTGTCCTTACTGGGAGGGAGAGGGGGAGTGAGACAAAGAGGGATATATATAGAGAGAGAGATAGAGAGAGGGAGGGAGAGTGGGAGAGTGGGAGAGAGGGGGGGATTAGGGGAGAGAGAAAGAGAGAAAATGAGAGAGAGAGAGAGAGAGAGAGAGAGAGAGAGAGAGAGAGAGAGAGAGAGAGAGAGAGAGAGACTTTAGTGGATTACCAGGCTAGGACTTCCTCATCGATCCTCTGCTCAGACGTGTGCTGGAATGTCTATATGTGATTTGGAGAGTGGGCCACGATCCAGATGCTAGAGCCAGCCGCCAGCAGCTAGACAGAGGGTAATTTCAAGGATTTTTCAACATTGAACGAAGCAAATGCTTTCCTAGGCACCGAGAGGTAGAGAAAGAGAGAGAG
The DNA here is from genome assembly GCF_020615455.1 of Coregonus clupeaformis. Classification (NCBI taxonomy): domain Eukaryota; kingdom Metazoa; phylum Chordata; class Actinopteri; order Salmoniformes; family Salmonidae; genus Coregonus; species Coregonus clupeaformis. The sequence continues at coordinate 46,768,304 of NC_059208.1, forward strand.
AGAGAGAGAGAGAGAGAGAGAGAGAGAGAGGGGGGGAGAGAGAGAGAGAGAGAAAGAGAGAGAGAAAGAGAGAGAGAGAGAGAGAGAGAGAGAGAGGTACAGAAATACACTACGGAAAAAGAAGGAACAGCATGTCAGAAATCAGCTCAACGTAATTGAAGAATCCATAGACTCTAACCACTTCTGGGAAAATTGGAAAACAAACAACGACACGAAGAGCTATCTATCCAAAACGGAGATGTATGGGTAAACCACTTCTCCGATTTTTTGGCCCTATAACAAAGAACAAACAGCAAAAATATATACATGATCAAATGCAAATCTTAGAATCAACTATTAAAGACTACCAGAACCCACTGGATTATCCAATTACATTGAATGAACCACAGGACAAAATACAAACCCTCCAACCCAAAAAGGCCTGTGGTGTTGATGGTTTCCTCAATGAAATGATAAAATACATAGACCACAAATTCAAATTGGCTATAGTTAAACTCTTTAACATCATCCTTAGCTCTGGCATCTTCCCCAATATTTGGAACCAAGGACCAATCACCCAATCCACAAAAGTGGAGACAAATTTGACCCCAATAACTACCGCTGGATATGCGTCAACAGCAACCTTGGGACAATCCTCTGCATTATCATTAACAGCAGACTAGTTCATTTCCTCAGTGAAAACAATGTACCATTGCCCTAGAGCACACAAAAAACTATACATACCTCGGCCTAAACATCAGCGCCACAGGTCACTTCCACAAAGCTGTGAACAATCTGAGAGACAAGGCAAGAAGGGCCTTCAATGCCATCAAAAGGAACATAAAATTTGACATACCAATTAGGATCTGGCTAAAAATACTTGAATCAGTTATAGAACCCATTGCCCTTTATGGTTGTGAGGTCTGGGGTCCGCTCACCAACCAAGAATTCACAAATTGGGACAAACACCAAATTGAGACTCTGCATGTAGAATTCTGCAAAAAATATCCTCAGTGTACAACGAAAAACACAAAATAATGCATGCGGAGCAGAATTAGGCCTATACCCACTAATGATCAAAATCCAGAAAAGAGCCGTTAAATTCTATAACCACTTAAAAGGAAGTGTTCACAAACACAAACAGACCCCAGAGAGCCCCAGGACAACAACACAATTAGACCCAACCAAATCATGAGAAAACTAAAAGATAATTACTTGACACATTGGAAAGAATTAACAAAAAAATGGAGCAAACTAGAATGCTATTTGGCCCTGAATAGAGAGTACACAGTAGCAGAATACCTGACCACTGTGACTGACCCAAACTTAAGGAAAACTTTGACTATGTACAGACTCATTAAGCATCGCCTTGCTATTGAGAAAGGCCGCCGTAGGCAGACCTGGCACTCAAGAGAAGACAGGCTATGTGCACACTGCCCACAAAATGAGGTGGAAACTGAGCTGCACTTCCTAACCTCCTGCCAAATTTATGAGCATATTAGAGACACATATTTCCCTCAGATTACACAGATCCACAAAGAATTCGAAAACAAACCCAATACTGATAAACTCCCTTATCTACTGGGTGAAATATCACAGCAACAATATTTGTGACCTGTTGCCACAAGAAAAGGGCAACCAGTGAAGAACAAACACCATTGTAAATACAACCCATATTTATGTTCCATTTGTACTTTAACTATTTGCATATTGTGACAACACTGTATATATACACATAATATGACATTTGAAATGTTTTATTCTTATGAAACTTCTGAGTGTAATGTTTACTGTTAATATTTATTGTTTATTTCACTTTTGTTTACTATCTAATTCACTTGCTTTGGCAATGTTAACATACGTTTCCCATGCCAATAAAGCCTTTAAATTAAATTGAAATTGAAATGAGAGACAGAGAGAGAGAGAGAGAGAGAGAGAGAGAGAGAGAGAGAGAGAGAGAGAGAGAGAGAGAGAGAGAGAGAGATTGGAGGAAAAGGTGGCTAATTTGTTGGGAGAAGTGGATTAACAGGAATAAAGCTTAGGGAGGAAAAATAACACATCCGTTGCAGCTCAGCTTAGAGATCAGAAACACAGTACATTACCGCAGCTGGAGTAACCCTGTGTGTGTATGTGTGTGTGTGTTTATGTGCGTTTGTCAGTGTGTGTGGTGTGTGTTCATATGAATGCATGTTCTATTACAGTGGCTTGCGAAAGTATTCACCCCCCTTGGTATTTTTCCTATTTTCTTGCCTTACAACCTGGAATTAAAATGGATTTTTGGGGGGATTTTTATCATTTGATTTACACAACACGCCTACCACTTTTAAGATGTAAAATATTTTTTATTGTGAAACAAACAAGAAATAAGACAAAAAAACAGAAAACTTGAGAGTGCATGACTATTCACCCCCCAAAGTCAATACTTTGTAGAGCCACCTTTTGTAGCAATTACAGCTGCAAGTCTCTTGGGGTATGTCTCTATAAGCTTGGCATATCTAGCCACCGGGATTTTTGCCCATTCTTCAAGGCAAAACTGCTCCAGCTCCTTCAAGTTGGATGGGTTCCGCTGGTGTACAGCAATCTTTAAGTCATACCACAGATTCTCAATTGGATTGAGGTCTGGGCTTTGACTAGGCCATTCCAAGACATTTAAATGTTTCCCCTTAAACCACTCGAGTTTTGCTTTAGCAGTATGCTTAGGGTCATTGTCCTACTGGAAGGTGAACCTCCGTCCCAGTCTCAAATCTCTGGATGACTGAAACAGGTTTCCCTTAAGAATTTCCCTGTATTTAGCGCCATGCATCATTCCTTCAATTCTGACCAGTTTCCCAGTCCCTGCCATTGAAAACATCCCCACAGCATGATGCTGCCACCACCATGCTTCACTGTGGGGATGGTGTTCTCGGGGTGATGAGAGGTGTTGGGTTTGCGCTAGACATAGCGTTTTCCTTGATGGCCAAAAAGCTCAATTTTAGTCTCATCTGACCAGAGTACCTTCTTCCATATGTTTGGGGAGTCTCCCACATGCCTTTTGGCGAACACCAAACGTGTTTGCTTATTTTTTTTTTTAAGCAATGGCTTTTTTCTGGCCAATCTTCCTTAAAGCCTAGCTCTGTGGAGTGTACAGCTTAAAGTGGTCCTGTGGACAGATACACCAATCTCCACTGTGGAGCTTTGCAGCTCCATTAGGGTTATCTTTGGCCTTTTTGTTGCCTCTCTGATTAATGCCCTCTTTGCCTGGTCCGTGAGATTTGGTGGGCAGCCCTCTCTTGGCAGGTTTGTTGTGGTGCCATATTCTTTCAATTTTTTTATAATGGATTTAATGGTGCTCCGTGGGATGTTCAAAGTTTCTTATATTTTTTTATAACCCAACCCTGATCTGTACTTCTCCACAACTTTGTCCCTGACCTGTTTGGAGAGCTCCTTGGTCTTCATGGTGCCGCTTGATTGGTGGTGCCCCTTGCTTAGTGGCGTTGCAGACTCTGGGGCCTTTCAGAACAGGTGTATATATACTGAGATCATATGACAGATCATGTGACACTTAGATTGCACACAGGTGGACTTTATTTAACTAATTATGTGACTTCTGAAGGGAATTGGTTGCACCAGATCTTATTTAGGGGCTTCAGAGCAAAGGGGGTGAATACATATGCACGCACCATTTCTCCGTAATTTATTTTTTAGATTTATTTTTTTAGATTTCACTTCACCAATTTAGAATATTTTGTGTATGTCCATTACGTGAAATCCAAATAAAAATCAATTTAAATTACAGGTTGTAATGCAACAAAATAGGAAAAACGGCAAGGGGGATGAATACTTTTGCAAGGCACTGTATGCGTGTGTGTGGGTGTGTGTGCTTGTGAGTTATCCCATTCAGACTGAATACATACCATGCTGGTTCCTAACGCTCTGCTAGTTCTCCAGATCTGCTGCGGTCGCTGTGACTGTCTATGACTTTATGACTAATGCGCTGTTGTGAGTCACCTGGTATGAGACCAATACTTAGGTTGATTAATGATCATTAAGGACCAATTGGAATAAACAAACTCGTTGTAGCTTAGGTGATCCCCAAAGTGTTCCATCACCATGTCCTGTTTTTCTGTAGGAATAACAGCCGGAAAGCAATTTGAGAGTTCCGTTCAATTTGGCTCAACGTTTGTCGCTAATTAATCTAAATAGGACCTGTCTAGGATTTTGGTGACTGATGTTCTGTTTTTTCAACAATACTTAGCAGACCTAGATTCAAATATTATTCCGGATATGTTTGCTCTTGCCTGCCTGTTCAAGCCAGGTAAGCCAGGCAATTTCAATGAAGCACAGAGAAAGTATTTTAAATTATTTCAAATAGTATTTGACCCTAGGCCTGCTATTTAGCCGGGCTCTGAGTAATCAAAAGCATTGAATTTACATAGCAGTGGTGCTTTCCATCTCTCTCGATCCCTGACCAATGATCACACCTCCATAATGAATTTGAAAAGTAATGGTAATGTTTAAAACCAGAGACAACACACTCACACATCAGTTGATTTTCATAGTACTAACGGCCCTCTCTTCCGCTCTCTCTTTTCTCATCCTCTCTTTCCTCGTCTGTTCTTTCCGCCTCTGTTCTTTCATCGTCTGTTCTTTCCGCGTCTGTTCTTTCATCGTCTGTTCTTTCCTCGTCTGTTCTTTCCTCGTCTGTTCTTTCCTCGTCTGTTCTTTCCTCGTCTGTTCTTTCATCTTCTGTTCTTTCCTCGTCTGTTCTTTCCTCGTCTGTTCTTTCCTCGTCTGTTCTTTCATCTTCTGTTCTTTCATCGTCTGTTCTTTTCTCGTCTGTTCTTTCCTCGTCTGTTCTTTCCTCGTCTGTTCTTTCATCGTGTGTGCACACACACACATACACCCGCACACACACATACACATGCTCACACACACACTCACACACTTATCATTATGTGTCTATCAAATCACATCAGTGGAGATGAGGGAGAAAGAAAGAACTGGAAAAGGGAACACATTTTAAACCAAACCTATTCACATTCAAAAATAGATAGGGCCCTCAAGGTGTGTGTGTTTGTGTGTGCATATGTGTACATGTTTGTGTGCGTGCATGCAGCCATCCGTGTGTGTGAACAGTGACTTAGCAATTAAGATGGAGAGAATGAGACAATGGAGAGGAATGATTGAGAGAAAAATATCCATGGCGAAAACAAATTAGCAGAGAGTATAACGATGCATAATTCAATACATTGCATTCAATGCAAAAAGAGGAGGGAGGTAAAGAAGGAGGGAGAGAGACTAAAGTGGGGGATGAGGGAGAGAGAGAAGGGGAAGAGTGGGGGGGGTGGAGAGGGGAGAGAGAGAGGGAAAGGGTGAAGGAGGGAGGGGGAGAGGAGGGAGGGGAGAGAGAGGAGGGAGAAAGAGAGAGATATAAGAGAGACAGAGAGAGGGAGGGAGGGAGACAGACAGATAGAGAGGGAGAGAGAGAGAGAGAGAGAGAGAGAGAGAGAGAGAGAGAGAGAGAGAGAGAGAGAGAGAGAGAGAGAGAGAAGGATGGAAGGGAGAGAGAATAGAGAGAGAAAGGGAGCGTGGGGGGATTTGAGAATAGAGAGAGAGGTAGCGTGGGGGGATTTGAGAATAGAGAGAGAGGTAGCGTGGGGGGATTTGAGAATAGAGAGGAAGAGGTAGCGTGGGGGGATTTGAGAATAGAGAGAGAGGTAGCGTGGGGGGATTTGAGAATAGAGAGAGAGGTAGCGTGGGGGGATTTGAGAATAGAGAGGGAGAGGTAGCGTCGGGGGATTTGAGAATAGAGAGAGAGAGGTAGCGTGGGGGGATTTGAGAATAGAGAGGGAGGGAGCGTGGGGGGATTTGAGAATAGAGAGAGAGCGGGAGCGTGGGGGGATTTGAGAATACAGAGAGAGAGGTAGCGTGGGGGGATTTGAGAATAGAGAGAGAGGGAGTGTGGGGGGATTTGAGAATAGAGAGAGAAAGGTAGCATGGAGGGATTTGAGAATAGAGAGGGAGGGAGCGGGGGGGATTTGAGAATAGAGAGAGAGCGGGAGCGTGGGGCGATTTGAGAATAGAGAGAATGAGGGAGTATGGGGGGATTTGAGAATAGAGAGAGAGGGAGTGTGGGGAGATTTGAGAATAGAGAGAGAGGGAGTGTGGGGAGATTTGAGAATAGAGAGCGAGAGAGAACAGCTTTAAAAACCGATAGACATGTCTGTCTGTCTGAGTTTTTCACCAATTTACCCATTGCAGCTTTATCACTAACATTTTTGCCTTGAATGCAATGTACAGTATTTACTGATGTGTCAAGTCTTGTGATTAATATCTTATTGCAAAAGCATCACAGGCTGATGCTTATCAGTTGATACCAGGCTGACCTGTGTTATCAGGTAAGTTTTGCTTGTTTCTCTGGATTGCCAGGAAGTAAAAAACAACAAAAACAACAACATGAGGACCTGCCCACCTCTGTGTTTGGCTACGGTCATGATTTTCTGTCTGAAAATTACAGATTGACTGTCAAATAATTCACAATATCTAAGCTGTTCGCCCAGAAGATGATTGTTTTATTCAATAGAGAATTGCATCTGAAAACAATAGTCCAAACCCTATGTCTCTACCATATATAGATTTACTCAGAGAATTTAGCATGATTAGAGTGAATAGAATGTCCTTAAGACCATTGTCAAAAAGTGGTCGCTTCTCATTGGAACTCTGTCACTGCTCCTTTGGCAGAATGGCGCTAATTTCGAACGTCAACTGACAAGCTAGTTAGTGGCTGCAGGTTTGTGTGCGATAACATGGGCTTTTTCTAAATAAAATCTGAAGAATACAACACTAAATTGAGTCTACAGTATATATGTATATGAATTAACAAAGCTAACAGACTGAATTTCAATATCTACCCTCTCATTGTGAATTTCTGAGTCTTCCCATTTAAATTGCCATAGAAATGGCCCCTCTCAACATTAATTGACCGGGTTAGAGGAATAGAAAGCCACGGATCTGGAGATGAAAATGATGAGGGTATCAAGTTGATTTTGATTGGTCCAAATCGTCGAAACACCTCCTAATGTTACCACCTCCCTACGCCGAAATATGGAAGACATACAACCAAGAGCTGAGCGGTATAAACTAGCAACGGTCACAACAAACTAACGTTCTTATTTAATCAACACTGTTAATTAAAAGCATATTAAGGTTGTAATATTGTAGAGAACAATCTAATGATTTATTGTATGTTATTCATAATGACATAGGCTAAAGAAAACTAGGTTTAGACAAGAATTTACCCGTATTTCACTACATACTTGTAAATTCTTGTCTAAACCTAGTTTTCTTTAGCCTATGTTGGCCTTTGTGTGTCTGCAACTCTGAAAATAGTTGATGAAGTTAAACTTTTGACAGACAAAAACAGACAATGATGCATGCATATGCATTTTCATAAGTCTTCACACATCTACTGTATGGCCATAGCTTTAGACCAAGGAGAGGGAGAGGCATCCATACAATGGTTGTTATGGTCGGGAGCTGTTATTTCTCTGGTGCTGAAATGGTTGAGCTGGATGGAAATATCCACATTGAAGTTGTGAAAGCATCAACATGTTTTACCATGACGTCCTGTACATTCAATTAAACTCCTGATTCCATTTGAATATGATTCATTAAATCTTGAATGTCTTCAAACGACAAGGCGCAGTACAATGATACATCTACATTACATGTACAATACCACTGGCAGAGAGTGTGGTGCTAAAGTGAAACAGGTGGACTGGTGAAGAGCTCCTCTCTGCTGCACTGCAGTGGGTTTCTAGTTTTTCGATGCTGAGCCTGGACCGCACGCAGGCAGGCAGGCACGGACACACACACACAGAGCGTGAGAGAGAGAGAGAGAGAGAGAGATAGAGAGAGAGAGAGAGAGAGAGAGAGAGAGAGAGAGAGAGAGAGAGAGAGAGAGAGAGAGAGAGAGAGAGAGAGAGAGAGAGAGAGAGAGAGAGAGAGAGAGGATGAGGGACGGAGAGATCCAGATTCATGTGATTGCACACACACACCACCTCCATCCACAATGCCCTAGCAAAACCCAAGCGTACTTGATAGCGCTCACTGTTGCCCCTAGTGGCCGGTTCTGAAGGCTTTTCCCGATGTTCTCAGGACATGGATAGACGTCCAATTTCGAAGTCACTCTTGAGAAATCTGCCTGCACACACTGTGTGCCTGGAACGTAATTGAGGATGAGTTGTTGCATACAGAAGAGCAGTGCACTCCAGTGATTTGGAGGTAGACAAAATAGCCCAGAGATGAGCTATGTATAAATTGCTCCCAAGGTAGCGTGAGCAGTGGGGTGGATTAGTTCTAGTTGGCTTCAGGAGTGTTTAGAACATCATTGTGAGGTTAAATGAGTATCAACTGCTAAATGGGACACACTCCCTAGTGGAACCCCCAGGTACTCATCATGCCCGGTACTATGGTGTATCAGGCAGGAACACACACGTTCGGACACACAGACACACACACACACACACACACACACACACCACACACACATACCACTGAGCTTACTCTGCCTCTGTGGTAGAATAACAAGCAGTCTCCGGTAATATGGGAGCTGAGGATCCAAATTAGCGTTGAAATAAAACAGTTCACCGGCTCTACTGCTGCTTCTACTGAGACCCTCAGCCAGAAGACATTAACACTGGCTGATTTGGAAGGGTGTGTGTATGTAACCAGATCAATATGTCAAATATGTACAGTAGTTGCTTCTGGGAGGCAAATATAACTCTTTACCAGGGAAAAGTATCTTTACCAGGGAAAAGTATATTGGGGGAAAATCTGTCAGTGGGGCGGCATGTAGCCTAGCGGTTAACAGTGTTGGGCCAGTAATCGTAAGGTTGATGGATTGAATTCCCAAGCCGACTAGGTGAAAAATCTATTGACATGCCCTTGAGCAAGGCACTTAACCCTGATTGCTCCTGTAAGTCACTCTGGATAAAAGTGTGTGTGTGATAAGAGAGCATCTCAGTTCAGTAGTGCAAACTGGACAGTCAAAATCAATTAAGAATTCATCCATAGATTTCTTAATGACTCCAAGGTTTCTACACTATCAGCACAGAGATCGACACCTCAAAGGTAGTGAAATGTATTACCATGGAAGAGATACACTACATGACCATGCACGTTGAGCATCTTATCATCATGGGTATTAAGTTGGAGTTGGTCCCCCCTTTGCTGCTATAACAGCCTCCAGTCTTCTGGGAAGGCTTTCCACGAGATCTTGGAACATTGCTGCGGGACTTGGTTCCATTCAGCCACAAGAGCATTAGTGAGGTCGAGCACTGATGTTGAGCATTAAGGCCTGGCTCGCAGTCGGCGTTCTAATTCATCCCAAAGGTGTTCGTTGAGGTCAGGGCTTTGTGCAGGCCAGTCAAGTTCTTCCACACCAATCTCGACAAACATTTCTGTATGGACCTCGCTTTGTGCACAGGGGGAATTATCATGCTGAAACAGGAAAGGGCCTTCCCCAAAATGTTGCCATATAGTTGGAAGCATAGAATCGTCCAGAATGTCATTGTATGCTGTAGCGTTTAAATGTCCCTTCACTGGAACTAAGGGGCCTAGCCCAAACCATGAAAAACAGCCCAGGACCATTATTCCTCATCCACCAAACTTTACATTTTACATTTTAGTCATTTAGCAGACGCTCTTATCCAGAGCGACTTAGAGTTAGTGAGTGCATACATTTTCATACTGGCCCCCCATGGGAATTGAACCCACAACCCTGGCGTTGCAAACTCCATGCTGTACCAACTGAACAACACAGGAATTTACAGTTGATACTATGCATTGGGGCAGGTAGCGTTCTCCTGGCATTCACCAAACCCAGATTCGTTCATCGTACTGCCAGATGGTGAAGCGTGATTCATCACACCAGAGAACGTGTTTCCACTGCTCCAGCTTTACACCATTCCAGCCGGCGCTTTGCATTGCACATGGTGATCTTAGGCTTGTGTGCAGCTGCTCGGCCATGGAAACCCATCTCATGAAGTTCCCGACAAACTGTTATTTTGCTGGTGTTTCTTCCAGAGGCAGTTTGGAACTCGGTAGTGAGTGTTGCAACCGAGGACAAAAGATGTTTACCCTCTACGCGCTTCAGCACTCGGCGATCCCGTTCTGTGAGCTTGTGTGGCCTACCACTTCAGGGCTGAGCCGTTGTTTCTCCTAGAAGTTTCCACTTCACAATAACAGCCCTTACAATTGACCGGTGCAGCTCTAGCAGGGCAGAAATTTAACAAACTGACTTGTTGGAAAGGTGGCATCCAATGAAGGTGCCACGTTGAAAGTCAATGAGCTGTTCAGTAAGGCCATTCTACTGCCAATGTTTGTCTATGGAGATTGAATGGCTGTGTGCTCAATTTTATACACCTGTCAGCAACGAGCATGGCTGAAATAGCCGAATCCACTAATTTGAAGTGGTGTTCAGATACTTTTGTATATATAGTGTATGTTTAGGTGATAATAACAGAGAAGCTGGTGTTTGCAGGATATATTGGCACTGGTGTTGTCTAGGACCGAAAACCGTGCCAATATATCCTCCAAACACCGGCTTAAAGGGTTACCAACATATTCAAATAATGATTGACATATTTTTATAGAAAACATTATTTTGAATAATGTATTCATACTATTTCTTACTTCCACGAGATATAGTCCGACACAAATCTAGGGTTGCTATCCAAGCCGGCTGGTCGTTCATTCTATCGGTTAGTTTGCCAGAGACATGACCCAGTCATGAAGTCTTTTTGGTCTATATCTATGGACGCAACCCAGTCGTTTGTTCTAAATGTTCTGTTGCCATGCTGGCTGGTAGCATTCTTATCCCTTGCTTGTTAGCTAGCCAACTACTGCTAACACAGTGACGTCAAACACTGCAGCCAGAATAACAGCAAAGTCAATGCATTTGTGTTTGTTGAAGCTGTTTTCTAGTATAATTAATTTGGATAGCTACAGTGCTTGCAAAAGTATTCAGCCCCCTTGGCGTTTGTCCTATTTTGTTGCATTACAACCTGTAATTTTAATTGATTTTTATTTGGATTTCATGTAATGGAGATACACAAAATAGTCCAAATTGGTGAAGTGAAATGAAAAAAACAACTTGTTTAAAAAAAATCTAAAAAATGTATAACAGAAAACTGGTGTGTGAATATGTATTCACCCCCTTTGCTATGAAGCCCCTAAATAAGATCTGGTGCAAACAATAACCTTCAGAAGTCACATGATTAGTTAAATAAAGTCCACCTGTGTGCAATCTGTCACATGACCTCAGTATATACAGTGGGGAGAACAAGTATTTGATACACTACAAATTAATTACTTAAAAATCATACAATGGGATTTTCTGGATTTTTTTTAGATTCCGTCTCTCACAGTTGAAGTGTACCTATGATAAAAATTACAGACCTCTACATGCTATGTATGTAGGAAATCCTGCAAAATCGGCAGTGTATCAAATACTTGTTCTCCCCACTGTATACATCTGTTCTGAAAGGCCCCAGAGTCTGCAACACCACTAAGCAAGGTGCACCACCAAGCAAGCGGCACCTTGAAGATCAAGGAGCTCTCCAAACAGATCAGGGACAAAGTTGTGGAGAAGTACAGATAAGGGTTGGGTTATAAAAAATTATCCAAAACTTTGAACATCCCACAGAGCTCCATTAAATCCATTATTAATAAATGGAAAGAATATGGCACCAAAACAAACCTGCCAAGAGAGGGACGCCCACCAAACCTCACGGACCAGGCATGGAGGGCATTAATCAGAGAGGCAACAAAGAGACCAAAGATAACCCTGAAGGAGCTGCAAAGCTCCACAGCGGAGATTGGAGTATCTGTCCATAGGACCACTTTAAGCCGTACACTCCACAGAGCTGGGCTTTACGGAAGAGTGGCCAGTAAAAAGCTATTGCTTAAAGAAAAAAATAAGCAAACACGTTTGGTGTTCACCAAAAGGCATGTGGGAGACTCCCCAAACATATGGAAGAAGGTCCTCTGGTCAGATGAGACTAAAATTGAGCTTTTTGGCCATCATGGAAAACGCTATGTCTGGTGCAAACCCAACACCTCTCATCACCCCGAGAACGCCATGTTTTTCATCGGCAGGGACTGGGAAACTGGTCAGAATTGAAGGACTGATGGATGGCACTAAATACAGGGAAATTCTTAAGGGAAACCTGTTTCAGTCTTCCAGAGATTTGAGACTGGGACAGAGGTTCACCTTCCAGCAAGACAATTGTCACACCCTGACTCTGGGACTCTGTTATGTTGAGCCAGGGTGGGTTGTTTCTATGTGTTTTGTGTGCTAGGTTGTTTATCTAGTTCATTTGTTTCTATGTTGGCCGGTGTGGTTCTCAATCAGAGGCAACGTGAATCAGCTGTTGCTTGTTGTCTCTGATTGGGAACCATACTTAGGTAGCCTGTTTTGCCACAGTGTTTGTGGGATCTTGTTCCGTGTTTGGTTAGTGTCTTTTGCCAAGGACGTCACGTATCGTTTTGTTGTTTTGTTCGTGTGATCATTAAAAATAAAAGTATGTTCGCATTCCACGCTGCACCTTGGTCCTCTCAGTTCGACGATCGTGACAGAAGATCCCACCATAACTGGACCAAGCAGCGTGTCCAGGAGCCAACGCCAGAGAGGGCTCTAAAGGATATCAACCTCGACTGGGTCAAGCCGCGGGAGGAGGAGAGAGGCTGGACTTGGGAGCAGAGGAGCGAGAGTCTGGCGAGAGCCATGGAGGCCTGGCCCACGGGGAGGAGAGACGGCCAGAAAATATTTAGGGGGGGGGAGCTCACGCCGTGGACGACGGGGCAGCAGGAGGCCGGGATAGAGTGGTTCAGCGGGTTGGCAAAGGAGGCCGCCAGGTTACGGGAGTCACTGGTCACCAGGGGGAAGGAGAATGTAGAGGCACGGCGAGAGGTACTGGGGTGTGTTGCCAGTCCGGTCCGGCCCGTTCCTGATCCCCGCGTAGGGCCAGTGGTGTGTGTCCCCAGTACGGTCCGGCTTGTTCCTGTCCCTCGCACCGAGCCTGTGGTGCGCGTCGCCAGCCCGTCCGGCATGTTCCTGCCCCTCGCACCAAGCCTGTGGTGCGCGTCGCCAGCCCGGTCCGGCCTGTTCCTGCCCCTCGCACCAAGCCAGTGGTGCGCGTCGCCAGCCCGGTCCGGCCCGTTCCTGCTTCCCGCACCAAGCCAGTGGTGCGGGTCGTCAGCCCGTTTTGGTCCGTTCCTGCTCCCCGCACCAAGCCAGTGGTGCGCTTCGTCAGCTCGGTTCGGCCCGTCCCTGCTCTCCGCACCAAGCCAATGGTGCGCGTCGTCAGCCCGGTCCGGCCTGTTCCTGCTCCCCGCACAAAGACTGTGGTGCGCGTCGTCAGTCCGGCACAGCCCGTGCCTGGGTCACCGGGCCTGGTCAGGTACCGGTTAGCTGCTCCACATCGGAGCCTGAGCGTTCCGTTCCACCGATGTCCAGTCCAGATCCAGCCAGCAGGGCCAGACCGGACCAGGGGCGCTATGGGGGGTTTGTTGGAGGGTGGGGGTCAAGCCCGGAGCCGGAACCGCCTCAGAGGAGGAATGCCCACCCGGCCCTCCCCTGTTCGGTTTATGTTTGGCGCGGTCGCAGTCCACGCCTTTGGGGGGGGGGTACTGTCACGCCCTGGCTTTGGGACTCTGTTATGTTGAGCCAGGGTGGGTTGTTTCTATGTGTTTTGTGTGCTAGGTTGTTTATCTAGTTAATTTGTTTCTATGTTGGCCGGTGTGGTTCTCAATCAGAGGCAACGTGAATCAGCTGTTGCTTGATGTCTCTGATTGGGAACCATACTTAGGTAGCCTGTTTTGCCACAGTGTTTGTGGGATCTTGTTCCGTGTTTGGTTAGTGTCTTTTGCCAAGGACGTCACATATCGTTTTGTTGTTTTGTTCGTGTGATCATTAAAAATACAAGTATGTTCGCATTCCACGCTGCGCCTTGGTCCTCTCTGTTCGACGATCGTGACAACAATGACATTTTTACATTACATTTTAGTCATTTAGCAGACGCTCTTATCCAGAGCGACTTACAGGAGCAATTAGGGTTAAGTGCCTTGCTCAAGGGCACATTTACGTCATTTAGCAGACGCTCTTATCCAGAGCGACTCACCAATTGGTGCGTTCACCCTATAGCCAGTGGGATAACCACTTTACAATTTTTTTTTGGGGGGTAGAAGGATTACTTTATCCTATCCCAGGTATTCCTTAAAGAGGTGGGGTTTCAAATGTCTCCGGAAGGTGGTGAGTGACTCCGCTGTCCTGGCGTCGTGAGGGAGCTTGTTCCACCATTGGGGTGCCAGAGCAGCGAACAGTTTTGACTGGGCTGAGCGGGAACTATGCTTCCGCAGAGGAAGGGAGCCAGCAGGCCAGAGGTGGATGAACGCAATGCCCTCGTTTGGGTGTAGGGACTGATCAGAGCCCGAAGGTACAGAGGTGCCGTTCCCCTCACTGCTCCATAGGCAAGCACCATGGTCTTGTAGCGGATGCGAGCTTCAACTGGAAGCCAGTGGAGTGTGCGGAGGAGGGGGGTGACGTGAGAGAACTTGGGAAGGTTGAACACCAGACGGGCTGCGGCATTCTGGATGAGTTGTAGGGGTTTAATGGCACAGGCAGGGAGGCCAGCCAACAGCGAGTTGCAGTAGTCCAGACGGGAGATGACAAGTGCCTGGATTAGGACCTGTGCCGCTTCCTGTGTAAGGCAGGGTCGTACTCTCCGAATGTTGTAGAGCATGAACCTGCAGGAGCGGGTCACCGCCTTGATGTTGGCGGAGAACGACAGGGTGTTGTCCAGGGTCACGCCTAGGCTCTTCGCACTCTGGGAGGAGGACACAGCGGAGTTGTCAACCGTGATGGCGAGATCATGGAACGGGCAGTCCTTCCCCGGGAGGAAGAGCAGCTCTGTCTTGCCAGGGTTCAGCTTGAGGTGGTGATCCGTCATCCATACTGATATGTCTGCCAGACATGCAGAGATGCGATTCGCCACCTGGTTATCAGAAGGGGGAAAGGAGAAGATTAGTTGTGTATCGTCAGCGTAGCAATGATAGGAGAGGCCATGTGAGGATATGACAGAGCCAAGTGACTTGGTGTATAGGGAGAAAAGGAGAGGGCCTAGAACTGAGCCCTGGGGGACACCAGTGGTGAGAGCACGTGGTGCGGAGACAGCTTCTCGCCACGCCACTTGGTAGGAGCGACCGGTCAGGTAGGACGCAATCCAGGAGTGAGCCGCGCCGGAGATGCCCAGCTCGGAGAGGGTGGAGAGGAGGATCTGATGGTTCACAGTATCAAAGGCAGCAGACAGGTCTAGAAGAACAAGAGCAGAGGAGAGAGAGTTAGCTTTAGCAGTGCGGAGAGCCTCCGTGACACAGAGAAGAGCAGTCTCATTTGAATGACCAGTCCTGAAACCTGACTGGTTTGGATCAAGAAGGTCATTCTGAGAGAGATAGCAAGAGAGTTGGCTAAAGACGGCACGCTCAATAGTTTTGGAAAGAAAAGAAAGAAGGGATACTGGTCTGTAGTTGTTGACATCAGTGGGATCGAGTGTTGGTTTTTTGAGAAGGGGTGCTAATCGAGACCCCCAGACGTTCCATAAACGCCCTCCAGACTCTAAAGGTGAACTGGGGACACCGATCAGACACTATATCCTCAGGTACCCCGTAGTGCCAGAAGACGTGTGTAAACAGGGCGTCAGCAGTTTGTAGGGCTGTAGGGAGACCTGGCATAGGAATGAGACGGCAGGCCTTTGAAAACCGATCCACAACGACCAAGATCGTCGTATTCCCCTGGGAGGGGGGAAGGTCCGTGACAAAATCCACCGAGAGGTGAGACCACGGTCGTTGTGGAACGGGTAGGGGTTGTAATTTCCCTCTGGGTAGGTGTCTAGGCGCCTTACACTGAGCGCACACCGAGCAGGAGGAAACATAAACCCTCACGTCCTTAGCCAAAGTGGGCCACCAGTACTTTCCACTAAGGCAGTGCACTGTCCGACCAATACCAGGATGGCCAGAGGAAGGTGACATGTGAGCCCAATAAATTAATCGATCACGAACCTCGAGCGGCACGTACTTCCGACCCTCTGGACACTGTGGGGGAGTAGGATCGATACGTAACGCCTGCTCGATGTCCGCATCAACCTCCCATACCACCGGTGCCACCAGACAAGTCTCCGAAAGTATGGGAGTAGGCTCAATGGACCTCTCCTCTGTGTCATATAGTCGGGACAGGGCGTCTGCCTTAGCGTTCTGTGACCCTGGTCTATAGGTGAGCGTAAATACAAATCGGGTGAAAAAAAATAGCCCACCTAGCCTGGCGAGTGTTCAGCCTCCTCGCCGCCCGGATGTACTCCAGGTTACGATGGTCAGTCAAAATGAGAAAAGGGTGTTTAGCCCCCTCAAGCCAATGCCACCTTCAGGGCTTGCACCACAGCTAACAGCTCCCTGTCCCCCACATCATAATTGCGTTCCGCCGGACTGAGCTTCTTAGAAAAGAAAGCACAGGAGCGGAGTTTAGGTGGCGTACCCGAGCGATGAGACAGTACAGCACCGATCCCAGCCTCGGACGCATCCACCTCAACTTGGAACGCCAAAGAGGGATCCGGATGTGCCAGCACCGGAGCCGAGGTAAACAGGTCCTTCAGATGCCTAAAAGCCCTGTCCTCCTCAGCCGACCACTGCAGACGCACCGGACCCCCCTTTAGCAGGGAGGTAATGGGAGCTGCTACCTGCCCAAAGCCCTGGATAAACCTCCGGTAGTAATTGGCAAAACCCAAGAACCGCTGCACCTCCTTCACCGTGGAGAGTGTCTGCCAATTGCGCACGGCTGAAACACGATCAATCTCCATCTCCACCCCTGACGCGGACAACCGGTGTCCCAGGAAGGAGATGGACTCCTGGAAGAACAGACATTTCTCCGCCTTTGCATACAGGTCATGCTCCAACAGTCTACCAAGCACCCGACGAACCAGGGACACATGCTCTGCGTGGGTAGCAGAGTATATTAGAATGTCATCAATATACACCATTACACCCTGTCCATGCAAGTCCCAGAATATCTCATCCACAAACGATTGGAAGACTGAAGGAGCATTAATTAAACCGAATGGCATGACAAGGTACTCATAGTGACCCGAGGTGGTACTGAATGCTGTCTTCCACTCATCTCCCTCGCTAATGCGCACCAGGTTGTACGCGCTCCTGAGGTCCAATTTTGTGAAGAATCGCGCCCCGTGTAATGACTCCGTCATACTAGCAATCAGAGGGAGAGGATAGCTGTATTTGATGGTGATCTGATTGAGACCACGGTAGTCAATACACGGGCGTAAACCCCCATCTTTCTTCTTCACAAAAAAGAAACTTGAGGACGCAGGGGAAGTAGACGGCCGTATGTATCCCTGTCTCAGCGATTCGGCGACATATGTTTCGATAGCCGCCGTCTCCTCCTGAGACAGAGGATACACATGACTACGGGGAAGCGCAGCGCCTACTTGGAGGTTTATCGCACAATCCCCCTGTCGATGGGGTGGTAATTGAGTCGCCTTCTTTTTACAGAAGACGAGAGCCAAATCGGCATACTCAGGTGGAATGTGCATGGTGGGAACTTGGTTCAGACTTTCCACCGTCGTGGCCCCTACGGAAACACCCACACACCTCCCGACACACTGATCAGACCATCCCTTGAGAGCCCTCTGTTGCCATGACATGTTGGGGTCATGAGACGTCAACCAGGGAAGCCCCAACACCACGGGAAACGCAGGAGAGTCAATCAAATACAACCAAATTATCTCCTCATGGCCCTCCTGCGTTTTCATCCTGAGCGGCGCCGTGACCTCCCTAATCAACCCAGACCCCAAAGGGCGGCTATCTAGGGCATGGATAGGGAAGGGCACATCCATTGGAACTATAGGAAGCCCTACCTTATGGGTGAACTGGCGATCGATAAAATTCCCAGCTGCGCCTGAATCGACTAGCGCCTTATGCTGGGAATGAGGAGAAACCTCGGGAAACACAACATTAATGCACATATGCGCAACAGGGAGCTCTGGGTGAGTTGGGCGCCTACTCACCTGGAATGACTCATCAGTGCGCGGTGCGATTCCGAGGAGACCCTCCCCAGCACCGACCAGCAGTGTGTCCTCTGCGGCCACAGTTGGTGCAGGGGACGGCCTCTCTCCTGGTCTCTCTCCTAGTACCAGCACCTCCGAGCTCCATAGGGGTCGGCTCGGAAGTGCTGGGGGATGGAATGGACGGCCACGAGTCCGGACGTCCGCGGATAGCCAACAGGGTGTCCAGGCGAATCGACATGTCCACCAGTTGATCGAAGTTTAGGTTGGTGTCCCTGCAGGCCAATTGCCGACGCACATCCTCCCTCAGGCTACATCAGTAGTGGTCGATGAGGGCCCTCTCATTCCATCCCGCGTTGGCAGCCAGCGTCCGGAAGTCCAGTGCGCACTCCTGCACGCTCCTCCTCCCCTGTCGGAGGTGGAATAGACATTCACCCGCCGCTTTACCCTCTGGTGGATGATCGAATACTGCCCTGAAGCGGCAGGTGAACTCTGCATTGGTGACAGTAGCGGTGTCTATTCCCCCCCACTCGGCGTTGGCCCACTCCAGCGCCTTGCCGGACAGACAGGAGATGAGGGCGGACACGCTCTCGTATCCCGAGGGCGCCGGGTGGATGGTTGCCAGGTAGAGTTCCA
The DNA here is from genome assembly GCF_020615455.1 of Coregonus clupeaformis. Classification (NCBI taxonomy): domain Eukaryota; kingdom Metazoa; phylum Chordata; class Actinopteri; order Salmoniformes; family Salmonidae; genus Coregonus; species Coregonus clupeaformis. The sequence continues at coordinate 46,787,026 of NC_059208.1, forward strand.
CCTGGAGCAGGAAACCCTGACACCCGGCAGCTGTGCCATCATAAGCCCTCGGGAGCGAGAGCCGAATCCCACTGGACCCCGGAGATGAAGCGATGGGCATAGCTGATGGTGGTGGTATCGTTAGAGGAGGTGTAGGCCAACTTCTTCTTTTCCACCGCTCCACGGTTTTCACCACCTGTTCCATGGCGGTGCCGAGAGCCTGGATCATGGCCGCTTGTTGTTCTACGTGCTCTTCTATTGATCCAGCTAGCACCGCCGCTCTTGCTGACTCCATGTTTAAAGGTGCGTAATTCTGTCACAGCGACGTGTATGCGGTAGGCGAAGTCAAGAGCAGGACACCGAGCTACTGGCAGATACTTTACTGGATACAGTGCAAATACAAAGTACAAAGGCACCCTCATACAGAGAGGAAATAATACGACCCGCACACATGGGCAACTGCCGCAAAGACCAAAACAATTACGCACAATACACAATGAGAAACAGAGGGTTATAAAGGGAACACAATAAAACATAATGGGAAACAGGTGTAAACAATCAAGACCAAACAAGACAAACACCGAAACGTAGATCGGCAGCAGATAGTACTCCGGGGACGACGAACGCCGAAGCCTACCCGAGCAAGGAGGAGGAGCAGCCTCGGCTGAATCCGTGACAGCAAGGCATACTACCTGGTCTCATTATATAATATGCAAATGCTGTGGGCTTATAAGAATGTGGAACTGTGTAAATGAGAACATTACATAACATGTGTCTGTAGACCTTGAGAGATCCAATCAAATCCAATCAAACTTTTTTCAATGTTCATTTAAAATCGCAGCACACTTTACAGTAAAACAATGAAATAAACAAAGTAAGGGCAAACAAAGAACCAATGAAAGAGAGGAAAACAATCTACAACAATAAAATCACTGAAGAGTGAGACAGAATGAAAAGATTCAGATCTAGCTGACCACTTGGTGATGTTGTTATGTCATCAATCTCTTTGACAGTGATCACATGCTATTGTTTCAGAACAGAGCTGTGAACAACAGAATCACCTTGAAACTGCCACTCAAAGTGACAATGAGCAGACTTCAACAAAGTTAGGACTACAGTCAAGGTGAATATGCACAAAGTACTTCATTGATTCATATCAGATGAATGGTAAATGGATGGTTGTGTAATAGGATGAATGGATGGTAGCGTATTATAAACAGGGTGGTTCAATCCCTGAATGCTGATTGGCTGACAGCCGTGGAATATCAGACCGTATGCCACGGGTATGACAAAACATTAATTTTTACTGTTTTAATACGTTGGTAACCAGTTTATAATAGCAATAAGGCACCTCGGGGGTTTGTGATATATGGCCGATATAAAATGGCTAAGGGCTGAGTCCAAGCACTCCGCGTTGTCTCATGCTTAAGAACAGTCCTTAGCCGTGGAATATTGGCCATATACCACACCTCCTCGGGCCTTATTGCTTAAATATACCATGCTGGGATAAAAAAACTAAACCAATGTAGATTCTCCATAGAAAGTGCCTATTAAGTCCAGGTACAGTGGGGGAAAAAAGTATTTAGTCAGCCACCAATTTTGCAAGTTCTCCCACTTAAAAAGATGAGAGAGGCCTGTAATTTTCATCATAGGTACACGTCAACTATGACAGACAAATTGAGAATTTTTTTTCCATAAAATTACATTGTAGGATTTTTAATGAATTTATTTGCAAATTAAGGTGGAAAATAAGTATTTGGTCACCTACAAACAAGCAAGATTTCTGGCTCTCACAGACCTGTAACTTCTTCTTTAAGAGGCTCCTCTGTCCTCCACTCGTTACCTGTATTAATGGCACCTGTTTGAACTTGTTATCAGTATAAAAGACACCTGTCCACAACCTCAAACAGTCACACTCCAAACTCCACTATGGCTAAGACCAAAGAGCTGTCAAACGACACAAGAAACAAAAGTGTAGACCTGCACCAGGCTGGGAAGACTGAATCTGCAATAGGTAAGCAGCTTGGTTTGAAGAAATCAACTGTGGGAGCAATTATTAGGAAATGGAAGACATACAAGACCACTGATAATCTCCCTCGATCTGGGGCTCCACGCAAGATCTCACCCCGTGGGGTCAAAATTATCACAAGAACGGTGAGCAAAAATCCCAGAACCACACGGGGGGACCTAGTGAATGACCTGCAGAGAGCTGGGACCAAAGTAACAAAGCCTACCATCAGTAACACACTACGCCGCCAGACACTCAAATCCTGCAGTGTCAGACGTGTCCCCCTGCTTAAGCCAGTACATGTCCAGGCCCGTCTGAAGATTGCTAGAGTGCATTTGGATTATCCAGAAGAGGATTGGGAGAATGTCATATGGTCAGATGAAACCAAAATAGAACTTTTTGGTAAAAACTCAACTCGTCGTGTTTGGAGGACAAAGAATGCTGAGTTGCATCCAAAGAACACCATACCTACTGTGAAGCATGGGGGTGGAAACATCATGCTTTGGGGCTGTTTTTCTGCAAAGGGACCAGGACGACTGATCCGTGTAAAGGAAAGAATGAATGGGGCCATGTATCGTGAGATTTTGAGTGAAAACCTCCTTCCATCAGCAAGGGCATTGAAGATGGAACGTGGCTGGGTCTTTCAGCATGACAATGATCCCAAACACACCGCCCGGGCAATGAAGGAGTGGCTTCGTAAGAAGCATTTCAAGGTCCTGGAGTGGCCTAGCCAGTCTCCAGATCTCAACCCCATAGAACATCTTTGGAGGGAGTTGAAAGTCCGTGTTGCCCAGCGACAGCCCCAAAACATCACTGCCCTAGAGGAGATCTGCATGGAGGAATGGGCCAAAATACCAGCAACAGTGTGTGAAAACTTTGTGAAGACTTACAAAAAACGTTTGACCTTTGTCATTGCCAACAAAGGGTATATAACAAAGTATTGAGAAACTTCTGTTATTGACCAAATACTTATTTTCCACCATCATTTCAAAATAAATTCATTAAAAATCCTACAATGTGATTTTCTGGACATTTTTTTCTCATTTTGTCTGTCATAGTTGACGTGTACCTATGATGAAAATTACAGGCCTCTCTCATCTTTTTAAGTGGGAGAACTTGCACAATTGGTGGCTGACTAAATACTTTTTTCCCCCACTGTATGGAATTTCTTGTGAAAGAATGGTGTTGCATCCCTCCAATAGAGTTCCAGACACTAGAATCTATGCCAAGGCGTATTGAAGCTGTTCTGGCTCGTGGTGGCCCAACGCCCTATTAAACCATTTTATGTGGGTGTTTCCTTCATTTTGGCAGTTACCTGTATAGTGCACTACTTTTGGCCAGAGCCCTATGGGCCTATATAGGGAATAGGGTGCTATCTGCGACAAAACCACAGAGATCTCATAATGTTATTCAATATTATTCATGCAACAGGGGGTAAATGATATACTTATGCTAATTACGCGGGTCAATTGCCTTCGTCTCACTCATGGGAAAATAACAATTACTTTCAGAGAAACATCCTGGGAATTTGGACTGTGGACGTCTTGGTATTCCAGATTTTGTTTCAGTATCCCCGATGTAGACCTACTGGTGTTTTTTAATGCGGTAAAACACTGACACACACACACACACACACTCACCTGTCATGTTACATTTTCCCAGAAGTGTGTGTTTTCTAGTATTAAACCTCAACACTGAAACGTTTGTGTAATATCACTGTTAATATCAACCTAGCAAATGAAGACAATTATATATTATATATTATATTAAATGGTGAAAGTCATGAATGGAAACAGATAAGTGAAACGTTAGCTTGATTAATGACTATGTTGTTGTCTTCTGTAATTTTATGTAGAAGTCAACAAGATATGTGAACAGAACAACAAATCCATTTCCTCAACAAGGATACTTCCATTTCACAATATTAATGAAAGAACAAACAGAAAACAACGATTAAATATGATTCATTATTATAGTGTTATGTCATATACTTTTATGAAAAAGGCAATGATTCTTACATGAGGCTTAACAAACAGGGGAGACAGAAATATTTTCCTCTAACTAACAATTTGTTTCCAGACTTTGGCTGCTTCTGCTGCTTATCAGTTTATACTTGCTAAATATTGATGTTTAGGATCTGTCTCAACAGGCGCTGAGCTGAACTCACACCCACCTCATCAGTTCTTCTTCTTACTAATGTATGAACAAATATGACATATTAATTATTACACTCATCCCATCCCCGGCTCCCAATCCTCACAAAGTGTATAACTATGCAATTTGCCTCTCATGTTTTTCAGACTCGTGTTTCAAAACCAGAAAATACAACAACACACTGTGAATAATGTTGAACAGTGTCAGGGGAGGGATAGAGAAAATATACACAAATATGCACAAATTACAAACTTTCTCTCTCTCTCTCTCTCTCTCTCTCTCTCTCTCTCTCTCTCTCTCTCTCTCTCTCTCTCTCTCTCTCTCTCTCTCTCTCTCTCTCTTCTACCCCTCTCTCTCTCTCTCTCTCTTCTACCTCTCGCTCTTTCTCTCTTCTACTTCTATCTCTTCTCTCTATCTCTTCTACCTCTCTCTTCTGCCTCTCTCTCTCTCTCTCTCTCTCTCTCTCTCTTTCCTCTCTCTCTCTCTCTCTCTCTCTCTCTCTCTCTCTCTCTCTCTCTCTCTCTCTCTCTCTGTTGATAGTGTGCCTAACAGATTGTAAACATATGGATGGTATGTGTGCCTCTGCCAACCGGTAGAGACAGGACAGACAGGACCACAACAGTTTTGCATCACAATAATCAGAGAGAGAGAGAGAGAGAGAGATACAGAGAGAGAAATACAGAGAGAGAGAGATACAGAGAGAGAAATACAGAGATAGAGAGATACAGAGAGAGAGTGATACAGAAAAGACAGAGCGAGAGAAAGAGAGACAGAGAGAGAGAGAAAGAGAGAGAGAGAGAGAGAGAGAGAGAGAGAGAGAGAGAGAGAGAGAGAGAGAGAGAGACAGAGAGAGAGAGAAAGAGAGAAAGAGAGAGAGAGAGAGAGACAGAGAGAGAGAGAGAGAGAGAGAGAGAGAGAGAGAGAGAGAGAGAGAGAGAGAGAGAGAGAGACACACATACAGGTCTACCTGGCAGGGTACAGGTGGAGGCTCTACCTGTTCCTACCATGCGTCATCTCTTTAAAGAAGTAGTTATTGGTTACAACGATCTGTGAACTAAGAGTTATCCATCCCACAGCATACTGCACTGAACAGCTCTATGTGTCTGATACTGAGATGAGTCAACTCCTTGGCTCACAGACTAAAAGGAGGAGTAAAAAGGGAACAGGGAAGAGACACAGAGACAAACAAACTGGGGTTAGCTCGCATCTGTTGATTTGACTTATTTTATTCCTCATTTGCTTTCATGAAAAGGATGATAAACATTTACATGTGTAAATAGATATACAGTGGGGAAAAAAAGTATTTAGTCAGCCACCAATTGTGCAAGTTCTCCCACTTAAAAAGATGAGAGAGGCCTGTAATTTTCATCATAGGTACACGTCAACTATGATAGACAAAATGAGAAAAAGAATTCCAGACAATCACATTGTAGGATTTTTAATGAATTTATTTGCAAATTATGGTGGAAAATAAGTATTTGGTCACCTACAAACAAGCAAGATTTCTGGCTCTCACAGACCTGTAACTTCTTCTTTAAGAGGCTCCTCTGTCCTCCACTCGTTACCTGTATTAATGGCACCTGTTTGAACTTGTTATCAGTATAAAAGACACCTGTCCACAACCTCAAACAGTCACACTCCAAACTCCACTATAGCCAAGATCAAAGAGCTGTCAAAGGACACCAGAAACAAAATTGTAGACCTGCACCAGGCTGGGAAGACTGAATCTGCAATAGGTAAGCAGCTTGGTTTGAAGAAATCAACTGTGGGAGCAATTATTAGGAAATGGAAGACATACAAGACCACTGATAATCTCCCTCGATCTGGGGCTCCACGCAAGATCTCACCCCGTGGGGTCAAAATGATCACAAGAACGGTGAGCAAAAATCCCAGAACCACACGGGGGGGACCTAGTGAATGACCTGCAGAGAGCTGGGACCAAAGTAACAAAGCCTACCATCAGTAACACACTACGCCGCCAGGGACTCAAATCCTGCAGTGCCAGACATGTCCCCCTGCTTAAGCCAGTACATGTCCAGGCCCGTCTGAAGTTTGCTAGAGTGCATTTGGATGATCAAGGAGAGGATTGGGAGAATGTCATATGGTCAGATGAAACCAAAATATAACTTTTTGGTAAAAACTCAACTCGTCGTGTTTGGAGGACAAATAATGCTGAGTTGCATCCAAAGAACACCATACCTACTGTGAAGCATGGGGGTGGAAACATCATGCTTTGGGGCTGTTTTTCTGCAAAGGGACCAGGACGACTGATCCGTGTAAAGGAAAGAATGAATGGGGCCATGTATCGTGAGATTTTGAGTGAAAACCTCCTTCCATCAGCAAGGGCATTGAAGATGAAACGTGGCTGGGTCTTTCAGCATGACAATGATCCCAAACACACCGCCCTGGCAACGAAGGAGTGGCTTCGTAAGAAGCATTTCAAGGTCCTGGAGTGGCCTAGCCAGTCTCCAGATCTCAACCCCATAGAAAATCTTTGGAGGGAGTTGAAAGTCTGTGTTTCCCAGCGACAACCCCAAAACATCACTGCTCTAGAGGAGATCTGCATGGAGGAATGGGCCAAAATACCAGCAACAGTGTGTGAAAACCTTGTGAAGACTTACAGAAAACGTTTGACCTGTGTCATTACCAACAAAGGGTATATAATAAAGTATTGAGAAACTTTTGTTATTGACCAAATACTTATTTTCCACCATAATTTGCAAATAAATTCATAAAAAATCCTACAATATGATGAAAATTACAGGCCTCTCTCATCTTTTTAAGTGGGAGAACTTGCACAATTGGTGGCTGACTAAATACTTGTTCTCCCCACTGTATGTATACTGCTATACTGGTTGTGTACATCTTGCCTGACATCTTGCCTGACTTCCCATGTACAGTTGAAGTCGGAGGTTTACATACACCTTCGTCAAATACATTTAAACTCAGTTTTTCACAATTCCTGACATTTAATCCTTGTAAAAATTCCCTGTCTTACGTCAGTTAGGATCACCACTTTATTTTAAGAATGTGAAATGTCAGAATAATAGTAGAGAGAATGATTTATTTCCGTTTTTCTTTCTTTCATCACATTCCCAGTGGGTCAGAAGTTTACATACACTCAAATAGCATTTGGTAGCATTGCCTTTAAATTGTTTAACTTGGGTCAAACGTTTCGCGTAGTCTTCCACAACCTTCCCACAATAAGTTGGGTGAATTTTGGCCCATTCCTCCTGACAGAGCTAGTGTAACTGAGTCAGGTAAAAAAAAAAAAAAAAAATTCACCTTTATTTAACCAGGTAAGCCAGTTGAGAACAAGTTCTCATTTACAACTGTGACCTTGCCTCCTTGTTCGTTCACGCTTTTTCAGTTCTGCCCACAAATTTTATATAGGAGTGAGGTCAGGGCTTTGTGATGGCCACTCCAATACCTTGACTTTGTTGTACTTAAGCCATTTTGCCACAACTTTGGATGTGTGCTTGGGGTCATTGTTCATTTGGAAGACCCATTTGCGACCAAGCTTTAACTTCCTGACTGATGTCTTGAGATGTTGCTTCAAAATATCCACATATTTTTCCTCATGATGCTATTTTGTGAAGTGCACCAGTCCCTCTTGCAGCAAAGCACCCCCACAGCATGATGCTGCCACCCCCGTGCTTCACGGTTGGGATGGTGTTCTTCAGCTTGCAAGCAACCCCCTTTTTCCTCCAAACATAACAATGGTTATTATGGCCAAACAGTTCTATTTTTGTTTCATCAGACCAGAGGACATTTCTCCAAAAAGTACAATCTTTGTCCCCATGTGCAGTTGCGTAGTCTGGCTTTTTTATGGCGGTTTTGGAGCAGTGGCTTCTTTCTTCCTGAGCGGCCTTTCAGGTTATGTCGACATAGGACTCGTTTTACTGTGGATATAGATACTTTTGTACCGGTTTCCTCCAGCATCTTCACAAGGTCCTTTGCTGTTGTTCTGGGATTGATTGGCACTTTTCGCACCAAAGTACATTCATCTATGGAGACAGAACGCGTCTCCTTCCTGAGCGATATTACGGCTGCGTGGTCCCATGGTGTTTATACTTGCGTACTATTGTTTGTACAGATGAACGTGGTACCTTCAGGCGTTTGGAAATTGCTCCCAAGGATGAACCAGACTTGTGGAGGTCTACAATTTTCTTTCAGATGTCTTGGCTGATTTCTTTAGATTTTCCCATAATGTCAAGCAAACAGGCACAGAGTTTGAAGGTAGGCCTTGAAATACATCCACAGGTACACCTCCAATTGACTCAAATGATGTCAATTAGCCTATCAGAAGCTTCTAAAGGCATGACATCATTTTCTGGAATTTTCCAAGCTGTTTAAAGGCACAGTCAACTTCTGACCCACTGGAATTGTGATACAGTGAATTATAAGTGAAATAATCTGTCTGTAAACAATTGTTGGAAAAATTACTTGTGTCATGGAAAAAGGTAGATGTCCTAACCGACTTGCCAAAACTATAGTTTGTTAACAAGAAATTTGTGGAGTGGTTGAAAAACGACTTTTAATGACTCCAACCTAAGTGTATGTAAACTTCCGACTTCAACTGCATGTCTATGAATGTGGAAGGCATGTACGTGTGTGTGTGTGTGTGTGTGTGTGTTTGTCATTGTGTGTTGTCCTGTCATAACCTCAGGATGCTGTGTGTCTGTGTGATGTTCTCCTCTCTCTTGTGTTGCTCATTTTACAGGTGGATGGGCACATTAGTTCCACACACAATCCATCACTGGGCAGCCTAGCGCTCTCTCTCGCACAGACACACACGCACACACATACGCAAGCACGCACACGCACACAGACACACACACACACACACACACACACACACACCCTTGTCTTACTAATAGCCTCTTCGATGGGATTGGGGGATCAGGGACCCTTAAACCAATTACACTATCCTGCAATATTCCTCTCCCCTTGTCAGACACACACATATACATACACACACCGTTCCCCCTACCTCGGGCACACTCAGACCTGAGACAAATTGATTTGTTACCAGTGTCAGAGAGGCTGAGGTATGAGTCTAACATAGCAGCGTCCAGGCCTAAATCAATTGGAAAGCAGAGTTAGATAGAGGTAGTTATTTCGTCAATGCACACACCATCTGAGACTAGACTCTTTGGGACAGATCCACTTTAAGCAGACTGTATACAGTGGGGAAAAAAATGATTTAGTCAGCCACCAATTGTGCAAGTTCTCCCACTTAAAAAGATGAGAGAGGCCTGTAATTTTCATCATAGGTACACGTCAACTATGACAGACAAAATGAGAAAAAAATATCCAGAAAATCACATTGTAGGATCTTTAATGAATTTATTTTGAAATGATGGTGGAAAATAAGTATTTGGTCAATAACAAAAGTTTCTCAATACTTTGTTATATACCCTTTGTTGGCAATGACAAAGGTCAAAAGTTTTTTGTAAGTCTTCACAAAGTTTTCACACACTGTTGCTGGTATTTTGGCCCATTCCTCCATGCAGATCTCCTCTAGGGCAGTGATGTTTTGGGGCTGTCGCTGGGCAACACGGACTTTCAACTCCCTCCAAAGATGTTCTATGGGGTTGAGATCTGGAGACTGGCTAGGCCACTCCAGGACCTTGAAATGCTTCTTACGAAGCCACTCCTTCATTGCCCGGGCGGTGTGTTTGGGATCATTGTCATGCTGAAAGACCCAGCCACGTTCCATCTTCAATGCCCTTGCTGATGGAAGGAGGTTTTCACTCAAAATCTCACGATACATGGCCCCATTCATTCTTTCCTTTACACGGATCAGTCGTCCTGGTCCCTTTGCAGAAAAACAGCCCCAAAGCATGATGTTTCCATCCCCATGCTTCACAGTAGGTATGGTGTTCTTTGGATGCAACTCAGCATTCTTTGTCCTCCAAACACGACGAGTTGAGTTTTTACCAAAAAGTTATATTTTGGTTTCATCTGACCATATGACATTCTCCCAATCCTCTTCTGGATAATCCAAATGCACTCTAGCAATCTTCAGACGGGCCTGGACATGTACTGGCTTAAGCAGGGGGACACGTCTGACACTGCAGGATTTTAGTGTCTGGCGGCGTAGTGTGTTACTGATGGTAGGCTTTGTTACTTTGGTCCCAGCTCTCTGCAGGTCATTCACTAGGTCCCCCCGTGTGGTTCTGGGATTCTTGTGATCATTTTGACCCCACGGGATGAGATCTTGCGTGGAGCCCCAGATCGAGGGAGATTATCAGTGGTCTTGTATGTCTTCCATTTCCTAATAATTGCTCCCACAGTTGATTTCTTCTAACCAAGCTGCTTACCTATTACAGATTCAGTCTTCCTAGCCTGGTGCAGGTCTACAATTTTGTTTCTGGTGTCCTTTGACAGCTCTTTGGTCTTGGCCATAGTGGAGTTTGGAGTGTGACTGTTTGAGGTTGTGGACAGGTGTCTTTTATACTGATAACAAGTTCAAACAGGTGCCATTAATACAGGTAACGAGTGGAGGACAGAGGAGCCTCTTAAAGAAGAAGTTTCAGTTCATTGAGAGCCAGAAATCTTGCTTGTTTGTAGGTGACCAAATACCTATTTTCCACCATAATTTGCAAATAAATTCCTAAAAAATCCTACAATGTGGTTTTCAGGATTTTTTTTCTTCTCAATTTGTCTGTCATAGTTGACGTGTACCTATGATGAAAATTACAGGCCTCTCTCATCTTTTTAAGTGGGAGAACTTGCACAATTGGTGGCTGACTAAATAGTTTTTTTTTCCCACTGTAATTTGGTGTTTTGTTGATTCTGGTGGAAAACGCTGTCTCAGGTGCCACTCCAGAATCTCCCATAAGTGTTCAGTTGGTTTGAGATCTGGTGATTGAGACGGCCATGGCATATGGTTTACATCATTTTCATGCCCATCAAATCATTCAGTGACCACTCGTGCCCTGTGGATGGGGGCAATGTCATCCTTTGGGGGCATAGCCATTGTAGGCAAAATATTGGCCTGCCCAGCATTTTTACACATGACCCTAAGCATGATGGGATGTTAATTGCTTAATTCACTCTGGAACCAATCCTGTGTGGAAGCACCTGCTTTCAATATACTTTGTATCCCTCATTTACTCAAGTGTTTCCATTATTTTGGCAGTTACCTGTAAATGGAATAGGGTGCTATTTGGGACGCAACCTGTGTTTCTCTGGGCAGAGAGAGAGACAGAGAGAGAGAGAGAAAGAGAGAGAGAGAGCTTACTCCTCCACTTCCCCATCAGATCCATGTGGAACTAATCGATTACAGTCAATAAGGCAGGCGTGCTGGCTGCCCACTGGGCACAAACTGTTTAAATCAATTTACTTGGAAAATACATTGGATTAAAAAAAAAAAGTTAACAACGTAAACTTTTGTTTTGAAGGTCAAATTTCAACAACATAATTATGTCATCATGGTAACCAAATTTCAACATAGCCCAGCCTTGTGTAACATATGTTGAATTTGTGCCTTTAAAACAACGTCAGATCTTCAACTATCAGAAAATCTACAGCTACCCTTTGGTCTCCAATCCAGGGTTTTAACCAAGCCTTGCTTAGCTAGGATATTTGTCACTGATTATTACCAATGTGCTATCGTGTGAAAGATTGTTGAGAGATCTCCACTTAAAAACGAAATAGATTCACTGTTGCTATCGAAGTCATTGCAAAGGGTAGGTTTAACAGAGCTAATGAAATGTGACCATACTTTATCATTTATATATAATCAATGATGCTTTTAGGCCTATATAGCATTTGCAAAGTCATCAACAGCTATTGTTTCTATTCAACCCAGATTTCAACTAAAAATCAACAATACAATAGGCCTAGAGTTTCAAGCTTTGGTTGATTTCACAGTTGGATTATGTGCCACTGACTTAGACTGGCTTTAATTCCAGTGTGTCTACAAATTAGTAATGTTGGATTCACATCTCCATCTCAACCAAAAATACAAGTTAAAAGAAAATAACTAAATCAAAGCAAACCTTATTTAAAGTGCATTTAAAGTTTGATTTGATTTAGTCGTATGCTTTAACTTAGATTGTTGGTTGAGAAGGAGAAATGAATCGAACATATCAATTATTAATTTGTAGACGAACTGGAATTAAAGCCAGACTAAGTCAGTGGCACATATGGAACTACCCAAGCAGCAGACCAATCTCCTTCAAATGTTGATATTTGGTTGTGTTGACAACCAAACACAATTCAGTATCACTTTTGAAATACAATAAATAGCCTATTAACTTGTCGACAAGTTAACAAATGATATGTAGGATTCACGTCTCAAACTCAACCAAAAATAAGAGTTAAATATCCCAGCCATAGATATAGCTCCTTTAAATGTTGATATTTGGAAGGGTCAACCAAACACGATTCAATATTACTTTTTCAATACAGTAAATAGCTCAAAGTGAAGTCTTCCAAACTAATGTAACATTCAACCATAAAATGAGTAACATCCATGGCCACATTGAGGTTACTGTAACTATACATTTCTTCTTATGTAAGCATATAAAGCGTGCATGTTCAAGATAGCATGCATAGGTCATCACAGGTCTGCGGAGATCTTCACAATTGCTATAATAATCTCTGCAGAATCTCCAATGGAATTGATCAATGCCTCCACATACTTTTAATGTAATCTCAACTACCATCCAGGTCATTTGGTTCTGCTATTAGATGAAGCACATTGATAACACATTAATCTGTTGTATAAATAAACTAAATATCTGACATTCTATTCCCATTTGAACTTTGCTGTGTTTTAAACGGTTGAAAGACTAAACAAAATATCTGATATTGTTTTTCCATTGGATGGTTTATCTAGCCAAATATTACCCAATTATCCACATTGAAATGATACAATGTGCCCAGTGGGTGGAGTCTCCAGAAAGAGATGGACATTAATATGAAATATGGAACAGAAATGGAGAAAATAAAACATGGGAAAGTGAGATTGTTGGGTTATTGCCTGGAGTTAGGGTTTAACCTTTGATTTCTCTATTTTTAATCTCCTTTGGCTAGAATATGAAGCTAGTAGAAACTGTGGTGCTGCTTTGGTGTGATTGTGTATAAGCTAATTAATAATCTGACTTTGTTAATACTCCACTGTTCATTATTGTAGCTGTGAATGAATAAGTGTCTATTTGAATTACATTTCTGTGTGAGTGTGTGTTTGTGTGTGTGTGTGTGTGTGTGTGTGTGTGTGTGTGTGTGTGTGTGTGTGTGTGTGTGTGTGTGTGTGTGTGCCTGCTTGCGTGCGTGCCTGCATGCATGCATGCATGTGTAAGTGTGTGGTGGTCCATGGCATGTGTGTGCGGGTGTGTGTGTTTGTTTGTTCATGCACGTGTGTTTGTACCAGTGTTCTTGCATCAGGTTAGACTCTAAGCCTAGAGAAAATCCCCTAAGGCAAATAGTTTTCTATTCCTCATAAAAACACTGCAGTGACAGAAATGAACTGCGGCAAGCAATAACCGACAGATCAATAGGAATCAACGGAGGAGAGGAAAACAGGGGGAGCGGAGGAGTGGAGAGAGAGCAGTAAAAGTCTGCTCACAGGTCAATTTTTAACCTCTAAAAAAAAACTGTCCACTGGGTAGTCAATTACTCAACAATCGCCTCTCATTATTTCTGTTTGCTTTCTTCTACCCATCTTTCTCTCCTGGTTAATAAAAGGAAGTCAGGGAATCATTATATCTACAGTGGGGGAAAAAAAAATATTTAGTCAGCCACCAATTGTGCAAGCTCTCCCACTTAAAAAGAGGAGAGAGGCCTGTAATTTTCATCATAGGTACACGTCAACTATAACAGACAAAATGAGAAAAAAAAAATCCAGAAAATCACATTCTAGGATTTTTAATGAATTTATTTGCAAATTATGGGGGAAAATAAGTATTTGGTCACCTACACACAAGCAAGATATCTGGCTCTCACAGACCTGTAACTTCTTCTTTAAGAGGCTCCTCTGTCCTCCACTCGTTACCTGTATTAATGGCACCTGTTTGAACTTGTTATCAGTATAAAAGACACCTGTCCACAACCTCAAACAGTCACACTCCAAACTCCACTATGGCCAAGACCAAAGAGCTATCAAAGGACACCGGAAACAAAATTGTAGACCTGCACCAGGCTGGGAAGACTGAATCTGCAATAGGTAAGCAGCTTGGTTTGAAGAAATCAACTGTGGGAGCAATTATTAGGAAATGGAAGATATACAAGACCACTGATAATCTCCCTCGATCTGGGGCTCCACGCAAGATCTCACCCCGTGGGGTCAAAATGATCACAAGAACGGTGAGCAAAAATCCCAGAACCACACGGGGGGACCTAGTGAATGACCTGCAGAGAGCTGGGACCAAAGTAACAAAGCCTACCATCAGTAACACACTACGCCGCCAGGGACTCAAATCCTGCAGTGCCAGACGTGTCCCCCTACTTAAGCCAGTACATGTCCAGGCCCGTCTGAAGTTTGCTAGAGTGCATTTGGTTGATCCAGAAGAGGATTGGGAGAATGTCATATGGTCAGATGAAACCAAAATATAACTTTTTGGTAAAAACTCAACTCGTCGTGTTTGGAGGACAAATAATGCTGAGTTGCATCCAAAGAACACCATACCTACTGTGAAGCATGGGGGTGGAACCATCATGCTTTGGGGCTGTTTTCCTGCAAAGGGACCAGGACGACTGATCCGTGTAAAGGAAAGAATGAATGGGGCCATGTATCGTGAGATTTTGAGTGAAAACCTCCTTCCATCAGCAAGGGCATTGAAGATGAAACGTGGCTGGGTCTTTCAGCATGACAATGATCCCAAACACACCGCCCGGGCAACGAAGGAGTGGCTTCGTAAGAAGCATTTCAAGGTCCTGGAGTGGCCTAGCCAGTCTCCAGATCTCAACCCCATAGAGAATCTTTGGAGGGAGTTGAAAGTCTGTGTTGCCCAGCGACAGCCCCAAAACATCACTGCTCTAGAGGAGATCTGCATGGAGGAATGGGCCAAAATACCAGCAACAGTGTGTGAAAACAACGTGAAGACTTACAGAAAACGTTTGACCTGTTTCATTGCCAACAAAGGGTATATTACAAAGTATTGAGAAACTTTTGTTATTGGCCAAATACTTATTTTCCACCATAATTTGCAAATAAATTAATAAAAAATCCTACAATGTGATTTTCTGTATTTTTTTTCTCATTTTATCTGTCATAGTTGACGTGTACCTATGATGAAAATTACAGGCCTCTCTCATCTTTTTAAGTGGGAGAACTTGCACAATTGGTGGCTGACTAAATACTTTTTTTCCCCACTGTAGGTTTTATTTACAATGGTGTTTGATCTTCAATGGTAGCCCTTTTATTGTGGCAACAGGTCACAAATATTTCTGCTGTGATTGCACACTGTGGTATTTCACCCAATAGAAATGGGAGTTTATAAAAATTTGATTCGTTTTCTAACTCTTTGTGGTTCTGTGTAATCTGAGGGAAATATGTGTCTCTAATATGGTCATACATTTGGCAGGATGTTAAGAAGTGCAGCTCAGTTTCCACCTCATTTTGTGGGCAGTGTGCACATAGCCTGTCTTCTCTTGAGAGCCAGGTCTGCCTTCGGCGGCCTTTCTCAATAGCAATGCTATGCTCATTGAGTCTGTACATAGTCAAAGATGTCCTTAATTTTGGGTCAGTCACAGTGGTCAGGTATTCTGCCGCTGTATACTCTCTGTTTAGGGCCAAAAAGCAATCTAGTTTTCTCTTTTGTTGTTGTGTCTGGATGGATTTTGTATTCGTGGTCCTAGCAACTGGACCTTTTTTGGAACACAATTATTTTTGTGTTACTGAGATTTACTGTCAGGGCCCAGGTCTGACAGAATCTGTGCATAAGATATAGGTGCTGCTTGTGGCCCTCCTTGGTTGGGGACAGAAGCACCATATCATCAGCAAACAGTAGACATTTGACCTCAGATTCTAGTAGGGTGAGGCCAGGTGCTGCAGACTGTTCTAGTGCCCTCGCCAATTCGTTGATATAAATGTTGAAGAGGGTGGGGCTTAAGCTGCATCCCTGTCTCACCTCCCGGCCCTGTGGAAAGAAATGTGTGTGTTTTTGCCAATTGTAACAGCACACTTGTTGCTTGTTTATATGGATTTGATAATGTCGTATGTTTTCCCCCCAACACCACTTTCCATCAATTTGTATAGCAGGCCCTCATTCCAAATTGAGTCGAAAGCTTTTTTGAAATCAACAAAGCTGTCACGGAATCAGCCGAGGCTGCTCCTCCTCCTTGCTCGGGCAGGTTTCGGCATTCGTCGTCCCCGGAGTACTAGCTGCCACCGATCTATGTTTCGGTGTTTGACTTGTTTTGTCCTGATTGTGTACACCTGTTCCCCATTATGTTGTATTGTTTCCCCTATTTAACCCTCTGTCGTGCATTGTGTGTTGTGGGTTATTGTATTCGTCTTCGGCAGTGTTAGTGTGCGGGTTGTTTTCCTCCTTGTATGGATATGTTATTCTTCTCTGGTTACTGTAAAGTAAAGTACGTTTCCAGTAAGCTCTGTGTCCTGCGTTTGACTTCGCCTACCACATTTCACCGTCGCCTTCTGACAAAAGCATGAGAAGACTTTGCCTTTGTTTTGGTTTGTTTGTTTGTCAATTAGGGTGTGCAGGGTGAATACGTGGTCTGTCTTACGGTAATTTGGTAAAAAGCCAATTTGACATTTGATCAGTACATTGTTTTCGCTGAGGAAATGTAAGAGTCTGCTGTTAATGATAATGAAGAGGATTTTCCCAAGGTTGCTGTTGACGCATATCCCACGGTAGTTATTGGGGTCAAATTTGTCTCCACTTTTGTGAATGGGGTGATCAGCCCTTGGTTCCAAATATTAAGGAATATGCCAGAGCTGTGGATGATGTTAAAGAGTTTAAGTATAGCCAATTGGAATTTATGGTCTGTATATTTTATCATTTCATTGAGGATACCATCAACCCCAAAGGCCTTTTTGGGTTGGAGGGTTTGTATTTTGTCCAGTAATTAATTCAATGTAATTTGAGAATCCAGTGGGCTCTGGTAGTCTTTAATAGTTGATTCTAAGATTTTTATTCGATCATGTACAGTTGAAGTCGAAGTTTACATACCTTACCTTAGCCAAATACATTTAAATGACTAAAATGTAAATTTAATCCTAGTAAAAATGAGCTGTTTTAGGTCAGTTAGGATTACCACTTTATTTTAAGAATGTGAAATGTCAGAATAATAGTAGAGAGAATGATTTATTTCAGCTTTTATTTCTTTCATCACATTCCCAGTGGGTCAGAAGTTTACATACACTCAATTAGTATTTGGTAGCATTGCCTTTAAATTGTTTAACTTGGGTCAAACGTTTCGGGTAGCCTTCCACAAGCTTCGCACAATAAGTTGGGTGAATTTTGGCCCATTCCTCCTGACAGAGCTAGTGTAACTGAGTCAGGTTTAAAAATATATATATATATTTCACGTTTATTTAACCAGGTAAGCCAGTTGAGAACAAGTTCTCATTTACAACTGTGACCTTGCCTCCTTGTTCGTTCACGCTTTTTCAGTTCTGCCCACACATTTTATATAGGATTGAGGTCAGGGCTTTGTGATGGCCACTCCAATACCTTGACTTTGTTGTACTTAAGCCATTTTGCCACAACTTTGGATGTGTGCTTGGGGTCATTGTCCATTTGGAAGACCCATTTGCGACCAAGCTTTAACTTCCTGACTTGAGATGTTGCTTCAATATATCCACATAATTTTCCTTCCTGATGATGCCATCTATTTTGTGAAGTGCACCAGTCCCTCCTGCAGCAAAGCACCCCCACAGCATGATGCTGCCACCCCCATGCTTCACGGTTGGGATGGTGTTCTTCAGCTTGCAAGCCACCACCCTTTTCCTCCAAACATAACGATGGTCATTATGGCCAAACTGTTCTATTTGTGTTTCATCAGACCAGAGGACATTTCTCCAAAAAGTATGATCTTTGTCCCCATGTGCAGTTACAAAACGTAGTCTGGCTTTTTTATGGCGGTTTTGGAGCAGGGGCTTCTTCCTTGCTGAGCGGCCTTTCAGGTTACGTCGATATAGGACTCGTTTTACTGTGGGTATAGATACTTTTGTACCGGTTTCCTCCAGCATCTTCACAAGGTCCTTTGCTGTTGTTCTGGGATTGATTGGCACTTTCACACCAAAGTACGTTCATCTCTAGGAGACAGAACACGCGTTCTTCCTGAGCGGTATGACGGCTGCGTGGACCCATGGTGTTTATACTTGCGTACTATTGTTTGTACAGATGAACGTCGTACCTTAAGGCGTTTGGAAATTGCTCCCAAGGATGAACCAGACTTGTGGAGGTCTACCATTTGTTTTCTGAGGTCTTGGCTGATTTCTTTAGATTTTCCCATGATGTCAAGCAAACAGGCACAGAGTTTGAAGGTAGGCCTTGAAATACATCCACAGGTATACCTCCAATTGATTCAAATGATGTCAATTATCCTATCAGAAGCTTCTAAAGTTATGACATCATTTTCTGGAATTTTCCAAGCTGTTTAAAGGCACAGTCAACTTAGTGTATGTAAACTTCTGAACCACTGGAATTGTGATACAGTGAATTATAAGTGAAATAATCTGTCTGTAAACAATTGTTGGAAAAATTACTTGTGTCATGCACAAAGTAGATGTCCTAACCAACTTGCCAAAATGATAGTTTGTTAACAAGAAATTTGTGGAGTGGTTGAAAAACAAGTTTTAATGACTTCAACCTAAGTGTATGTAAACTTCCGACTTCAACTGTATATGTTTTTACTGTTTGTGCTTTGTTATAGGGCCAAAGAGATTGGAGAAGTGGTTTATCCATACATCTCTGTTTTGGATAGATAACTTTTCGGGTTGTTGTTTGTTTAGAGTTTTCCAATTTTCCCAGAAGTGGTTAGATTCTGTGGATTATTCAGTTACATTGAGCTGATTTCTGACGTGCTGTTCAATCTTTTTCCATAGTGTAATTCTGTGTTGTTTTAGTGATTCACCATGGTGAAGGCGTAGGCTCAGGTTTTCTGGATATCTATGTTTTTGGTTGGATAGGTTTCTAAATTTCTTAGGTTTTTGCATTCTTCATGAAACCATTTGTCATTGTTGTTAATTTTCTTAGGTTGTCTGTTTGACATTTTTAGATTTGATAGGGAAGCTGATAGGTCAAATATACTGTTTAGTTGTTCTATTTCAAGTTTACACCTTCACTATTACAGAGAAACATTTTGTCCAGGAATTTGTTTAGAAGGCATTTAATTTGTTGTTGCCTAATAGTTTTTTGGTAGATTTCCACACTACTTTCCTTCCATCTATAGAATGTCTTAATATTATTCAGTTCCTTTGGCTTTGATACCTTATGGTTGAGCATGGCTCTGTTCAAGTAGAGTTATATTTTGTTGTGAACTGATATGGATGTCAGTGGACTGACTATGAACGCTCTAAGAGACTCTGGGTTGAGGTCACTGATAAAGTAGTCTACAGTACTACTGCCAAGACATGAGCTATATGTGTACCTACCGTAGGAGTCCCCTCGAAGCCTACCATTGACTATGTACAGTGGCTTGCGAAAGTATTCACCACCCTTGGCATTTTTCCTATTTTGTTGCCTTACAACCTGGAATTAAAATGGATTTTGGGGGGGTTTGTATCATTTGATTTACACAACATGCCTACAACTTTGAAGATGCAAAATATTTTTTTATTGTGAAACAAACAAGAAATCCGTTTTAAAAAACAGAACACTTGAGCGTGCATAACTATTCACCACCCCAGGGTCAATACTTTGTAGAGCCCACTTTTGCAGCAATTACAGCTGCAAGTGTCTTGGGGGTATGTCTCTATAAGCTTGGCATTTCTAGCCACTGGAATTTTTTCCCATTCTTCAAGGAAAAACTGCTCCAGCTCCTTCAAGTTGGATGGGTTCCACTGGTGTAAAGCAATTTTTAAGTCATAACACAGATTCTCAATTAAATTGAGGTCTGGGCTTTGACTAGGCCATTCCAAGACATTTAAATGTTTCCCCTTAAACCACTCGAGTGTTGCTTTAGCAGTATGCTTAGGGTCATTGTCCTGCTGGAAGGTGAACCACCGTCCTAGTCTCAAATCTCTGGAAGACTGAAACAGCTTTCCCTTAAGAATATCCCTGTATTGAGCGCCATCCATCATTCCTTCAATTCTGACCAGTTTCCCAGTCCCTGCCGATGAAAAATATCCCCACAGCATGATGCTGCCAACACCATGCTTCACTGTGGGGATGGTGTTCTCGGGATAATGAGAGGTGTTGGGTTTGCGCCAGACATAGCGTTTTCCTTGATGGCCAAAAAGCTAAATTTGAGTCTCATCTGACCAGAGGACCTTCTTCCATATGTTTGGGGAGTCTCCCACTTGGCTTTTGGCGAACACCAAATGTGTTTGCTTATTTTTTTCTTTAAGCAATGGCTTTTTTCTGGCCACTCTTCCGTAAAGCCCAGCTCTGTGGAGTGTACGGCTTAAAGTGGTCCTATGGACAGATACTCCATTCTCCGCTGTGGAACTTTGCAGCTCCTTCAGGGTTATCTTTGGTCTCTTTATTGCCTCTGATTAATACCCTCCTTGCCTGGTCTGTCAGTTTTGGTGGGCGGCCCTCTCTTGGCAGGTGTGTTGTGGTGCCATAATCTTTGCATTTTTTTATAATGGATTTAATGGTGCTCCATGGGATGTTCAAAGTTTCTGATATTTTTTTTATAACCCAACCCTGATCTTTACTTCTCCACAACTTTGTCCCTGACCTGTTTGGAGAGCTCCTTTATCTTCATGGTGCCACTTTCTTGGTGCTGCCCCTTGCTTAGTGGTGTTGCAGACTCTGGGGCCTTTCAGATCAGGTGTATATATACTGAGATCATGTGACACTTAGATTGTACACAGGTTGACTTTTTTTAACTGATTATGTGACTTCTGAAGGTAATTGTTTGCACCAGATCTTATTTAGGGGCTTCATAGCAAAGGGAATGAATACATATGCACACACCACTTTTCTGTTATTTAGTTTTTAGAATTTCTTGACACAAGTTATTTTTTTCTTTTAACTTCACCAATTTGGACTATTTTGTGTATGTCCATTACAAGAAATCCAAATAAAAATCCATTTAAATTACAGGTTGTAATGCAAGAAAATAGGATAAACGCCAAGGAGGATGAATACTTTTGCAAGGCACTGTACATACCCAGCGTCCGACAGAGCTGCAGGAGTTGTGACCCATTTTTGGTTATGTTGTCGTTGTTGTGTCTAGGGAGGTAAATGGGTCCTCTGTAGCTCAGCTGGTAGAGCACGGCGCTTGTAACGCCAGGGTAGTGGGTTCGATCCCCGGGACCACCCAAACACAAAAAAGTATGCACGCATGACTGTAAGTCGCTTTGGATAAAAGCGTCTGCTAAATGGCAAATATATTATTATTATTTTGGGGAGGGAATGCTGTCACCTCCAGGTAGGAGTTTGTCCCTCTTTCTCTCTCATTGCCAGCCCCAGAATGTGTGGCTGCTCACATTCAGGCTGTATCCAGGCATTCACTCTGCCCTGTAAAGCCAATGCCAGCTCATCCTAGTCCTCTTTCCCTCTTCTGTTTCATCCCCTCCTCCATTTCATCAGTGTTTATCTCTAATTCTAACTTGAGAGTGTGAGAGCTTGTTGGACTATTTACCCCTTGCCTTTCTATCATCTTGCTCTTTTTCACTCTGCAGATCATTCTCGCCAACAGTGCATCTACTCTCTCTTGCACCAACTCTCTCTCTTCTTCTCTCACTTCACCCTCCTTCTCTCTCTCTCTCTCTCTCTCTCTCTCTCTCTCTCTCTCTCTCTCTCTCTCTCTCTCTCTCTCTCTCTCTCTAGTGCTCCCCCTCTCTTTCGGGTCTTTCTCCCCTACTCCCCCCCCTGTCTCTCTGCTACTCTGTATTAATAATTGACTGGGTGTGAAGATCTTCCTGCCTGAACATTCCCCTTCATTAATCCCAATATGTACTGCGCTGGGGATCTGACAGGATTCATTTTCAGGCCCCGCCACACTCACATGCTCCGATCTCCTCTCAGCCCTCCATCCCCTGGCTCCCTCCTCCTCCTCCTCCTCCTCCTCCACAGGCCCCGACACACTCACAAACTCCGATCTGCTCTCACCCCTCCATCCCCTCCCTCTCTCCCTCTTTCCTCCACAGGCCCCTACACACTCAAACACTCACTCTCCTTTTACCCCTCTTTCCCCTCCATTCAATTTCATTGAAATTATGTTGAAGCAACGTTGATTTAACCAGTGTGTGTCCAGTTGGGACAGCCCTCTGCAGCCTTCTCCCTCCTTCTCCCTCTCACCAGCTGACAGCCCTCTGCAGCCCTCTCCCTCCTTCTCCCTCTCACCAGCTGACAGCCCTCTGCAGCCCTCTCCCTCCTTCTCCCTCTCACCAGCTGACAGCCCTCTGCAGCCCTCTCTCACCAGCTGACAGCCCTCTGCAGCCCTCTCCCTCCTTCTCCCTCTCACCAGCTGACAGGCATCTGCAGCCCTCTGCCTCCTCCCTCTCACCAGCTGACAGCCCTCTGCAGCCCTCTCCCTCCTTCTCCCTCTCACCAGCTGATAGCCCTCTGCAGCCCTCTCCCTCCTTCTCCCTCTCACCAGCTGACAGCCCTCTGCAGCCCTCTCCCTCCTTCTCCCTCTCACCAGCTGACAGGCATCTGCAGCCCTCTGCCTCCTCCCTCTCACCAGCTGACAGCCCTCTGCAGCCCTCTCCCTCCTTCTCCCTCTCACCAGCTGACAGCCCTCTGCAGCCCTCTCCCTCCTTCTCCCTCTCAGTAGCTGACAGCCCTCTGCTGCCCTCTCCCTCCTTCTCCATCCTTCCTTCCCCCCATTTCAACATTACTCCATGTCCATCTTCTTCCCCCTCTTCACATCAAAATCTGTCTTTGTTTTCTGAATGCTGAATGTGTGGGATCAAGACCCATGAGAGGTCCTCTTCTGTAAAACATTTTTATTAGCTTAATTTCTTTGATATGGTCACAAAATAATTTAGGGGATCACAATGACCAGGAGTTGGATGACCAGGGGACACAAACTGCTCTCCCTCCTCTGGTCTCCCTACCATTTCAATCAGATTACAGTTTTTTTTGATTGCTTAAGCACGATTTTCAAAACAGGGCCCGTGTTTTCAAAACACTACACACAATTAGCACAACCACACACCCAATTAGCAAAACACTACAGATCCTTTGCAAAATTAAACACTCTTGTAAAAACTATACACTTCTTTTTAAAAACCACACTTTGTTACCATATGAAACACACACGTTTCACATTACTATACTCTGTTTGCACGAGTTACACTCTGCTGTGATAAACCTAAAACACTTTTAGCACTTCTACTTCCCTATGATTAGAGTAGGCTACTCTCAACAAAGTACAAATATAATGTAAATTCACCAAACACTACACAAGACCAATGTTGCAGACTGAAGAAACTCATTTATTTCTCAACACGCCCAAAATGTTGACATGGAGATTCATAATACTGTAACCAAACGTCACTTTACGTATTGTAAGTTCAAAAAAATTTTTAAAAAATAACTAGACATTGTCTCTTCGCCTAGCTGGATCTGGCCAGAGAATTTCATCAACATCGCAGGCAATGTTGTCATTAGCAAGACACCTTGGAAAGAAACGTCTTGAATGACGAATCCATCCTTGCATTGCTGCTACCTCCATCTGGTCACAGGCCTCCTCCATGGCTTGGATGAGGGGTACCTCAGCCTGGAGATGGAGATCATATACCTTCCACCGCCATGCCGAGAAAAACTCTTCTATAGGGTTGAGGAATGGAGAGTATGGTGGAAGATATAGGACGGTGAAATGTGGATGTTGCTGAAACCAGTTCTGAACCAGAGCAGAGCGGTGGAAAGACACATTGTCCCAGACAACAATGTATTGCATATGATCGATTTGATTTGCTGCTGTTATGTTGTGCAATTGGTCCAAGAATGTAAGTATGAGTGCTGTGTTGTAAGGGCCCATATGGGCATGGCGGTGGAGGACCCCATTCTGTGTAATGGCTGCACAGAGTGTTATATTACCCCCACGTTGCCCTGGGACATTGACTATAGCCCTGTGGCCAATGATGTTTCTTCCCCTCCTTCGTGTTCTCGTCAGGTTGAACCCAGCCTCATCTACGTAAATGAACTCATGCTGGATCTCCTCTCCATCCATTCGTGAAACTCTCTGAAAAACAGTGTCAGGCAAAATTGTGTAGTTCAGTGTAGATCTAGTATACATATTACAGTACAGTAAAAGATTATGAGACAGTATGCAAGATCACACTGCTAAAGTGAATACATACCTCTGCATAATCATGCCGCAGTCGTTTCACCCTTTCGAATTGCGCTCGAAAGGCACTCGATAAATTTGCTTCATTTGAATATGGTTTTTTTTTAGGATGCGTGCCAGTGTTGATGTTGAGACCTGATGGATATCGTTGAAAATGGCGTGGTTATTGACAATGTTAGCTTGGAGCTGCTTGAGTGTTATAGCATTGTTGGCCAAAACCATGTTTACTATCTCCCTCTCTTGCTGTTCTGTGAACATAGGAGGCCTTCCCCTTGTCGTCCCTGACCCTCAATCCTATGTAGAAAAAAAACAGTATACAATAGTACAGTAATTTCACAGGAAAAGGTAAAAGAAGTGCTGATAGTGCATAGAATATAGTACTGTAAGCAGTTACTGAAACCGTGCAGATGTTTTTGATATGATGATATTTTTACAATACCTATTTTCCAGTCGAAATGTTCTCATCACACTTGCCACTGTATATCGGCTTAGATTTGGCTGTACTCGCAGTCCAGCCTCCCTCAGCGTCAGGCCGTGGTTGACAATGTGGTCAACCAGTGTTGCGCGGATCTCATTTGTCAGATTCGGTCCTCTTTGAGCACCTTCTTGTCTTCCTCTTCCTCTTCCTCTTCCTCCCCTTCCTCCTCCTCCTCGTCCTCCTCCTCGTCCTCCTCGTCCTCCTCGTTCTCCTCGTCCTCCTCCTCCTCCTCGTCTTACTCTTTCTCTGACTCTTTCCATTGTGCTTGAAGACCGATGAAAACACCTGCTGCTTTTTATAGTGCTTATACACCTGATTGGTGTGTCTACAATTAAGCAAACGAGTGTTTGCACACCTGATGACTGTGTTGAACCAATTGGTTGGACGGTGTGGTAATTTGACAGTCTGTGCTTTGGTATTGCAAGGACGTGACTTCATGATAGATTTTTGTGTGTAATGTATGTTAACTGTGTTTAGTGTTTTGCAAATCACTGTGTGTAGAGTTTTGCAACAAGTGTAAGGTTGACAATGTGCTTATAGTTGTGCAAATATGGGCTGATGTTTTGCTTCTTGAGTGTAAGGTTTTGCTAATAGTGTACTACTTTTAATTTTAGTGTGTAAGCAATCCAAAAAAACTGTAAAGGTTCTGTGAGTACAGTCCAGACCAGCCAACCAGCCCAGTCGGCTCCCCTATAACCAGGAAGTTAGTCCAGACCAGCCAACCAGCCCAGTTGGCTCCCCTATAACCAGGAAGTTAGTTCATCTATAACCAGGAAAGGGAGTAGGAAATATTCAGGAAGTAACTTATAGAGCTAAGGTCCAGTATATCACACAAATACTCAGTTCAGCAAATGGTGTCCAGTCAACCACGTTTTTAAGTGTAAGTTTTGAAAAGTTTTGAAAAGTGTTGAAAAATCCACCAAATTATTTCAGAACATCTCTAGAGGGCAGCAAGCGGGCAAAGCTGCTTGAAGCTGGGTAAGTAATTTTTTTGGGACCGAAACAAAACATTAAACCAAAGGTTATTATACAGCCTAATATCCATACGGTCCATAAGTTTCCATCAGTAGGTGGTATATGCATATTATTATAATAATTTCATAGATCTCACATATGTTAATGACAGGTCAGGGTCAATTACTCAATGTCCATGTTAATAGTAAATAGCGATTATTCATTTAAACATCCCACTAGCTGCATATTAAATGAAGTACTTTGCCCTCTTGACACGGCAAAGGGAAACATACAATGTCATTCCTTTGCATTGAATTGAAAATATGCATGAATTGAAGTCCACACTGAATGTGTAGGATGTATTCAATTACTCTTGAAGAGGGTGCTCTATATATCACTTGAATCCAACTTCTGATTACAGCGAAATACAAAAACATGCTTCAAAACACTTAAAGAGCCTTTTCATCAACTTCCATTTTGCTCCAAGAGTGGCTTTGTATTTCTAGCACAAACATGACATGGCACTCACTGTAAGTCACTGCCTGCTTCAGTTTGACGATGGATAGGACTGAAGGCTGAGTTTCACACATGCTTGTGACATAACGTGACTTACTTTAATGTATGACTGTTATTTATCGAATCACCTAACTGTTTAATTGTCACTCGATTAAATTAATCGTGTAACAATTAACTCATTAGGAATTTGGGGCACCACGGAAGAAGTTGTTTAACGAGTTATCATCTCCCGAATTAAACTCTTAGAATATATATATGTTATACATCGATAACAGTCACTTATTTAAATAATTCTCTCTTATCAGTCTCATTCTGAACGCTGCATAATCCTTGAACCTGCAAGAACCCTAACCTTATTGATGAATAAGCAATACACAAATTGGCTTAATTATTTATTTAGTAACTAACTAAATAATAACACAATACAAACACACACACACACATAGGTTATTGATTACTAACGTAATACAATGAAAACAGGTCCCTAGTGGACTGGACTAACAATAGCATGAATCCTTGGGTAGAAGGAGGGTCAGAGTGGAAGGGACAGAGATTCAAACTATCGTGGTTACTTTGGAAACTACACTCACAGAAATACAAACGCTTAAAACCCCACTAAACGCTCATTCGGATTAGAAATGCAACATGTATTTACGTGTAGCTGTCCTCGATAGTTGAGTTGATGATGTAGGACTCTGGTTTGCCCACCAGAGATCCCAATGTCCTTGGTAGGGTTTCTGGTAGTAGTAGTGGTTAGAATGGATACTTCAGATGTACCTGCGGTTGTCTAATTTTTATTTTTATTTTTTATTTTCATTGTATTTATTTCACCTTTATTTAACCAGGTAAACCAGTTGAGAACAAGTTCTCATTTACAACTGTGACCTGGCCAAGATAAAGCAAAGCAGTGCGATAAAAAACAACAACACAGAGTTACATATGGGGTAAACAAAACATAAAGTCAAAAATACAACAGAAAATATATTTACAGTGTGTGCAAATGTAGCAAGTTATGGAGGTAAGGCAATAAATAGGCCACAGTGCAAAATAATTACAATTTAGTATTAACACTGGAATGATAGATGTGCAGAGATGATGTGCAAATAGAGATACTGGGGTGCAAATGAGCAAAATAAATAACAATATGGGGATGAGGTAGTTGGGTGGGCTATGTCAGATGGGCTGTGTACAGGTGCAGTGATTGGTAAGCTGCTCTGACAACTGATGCTTAAAGTTAATGAGGGAGATAAGAGTCTCCAGCTTCAGAGATTTTTGCAGTTCGTTCCAGTCATTGGCAGCAGAGAACTGGAAGGAATGGCGGCCAAAGGAGGTGTTGGCTTTGGGGATGACCAGTGAGATATACCTGCTGGAGCGCATACTACGGCTGGGTGTTGCTATGGTGACCAATGAGCTAAGATAAGGCAGGGATTTGCCTAGCAGTGATTTATAGACGATCTGAAGCCAGTGGGTTTGGTGACGAATATGTAGTGAGGACCAGCCAACAAGAGCGTACAGGTCACAGTGGTGGGTAGTATATGGGGCTTTGGTGACAAAACGGATGGCACTGTGATAGACTACATCCAATTTGCTGAGTAGAGTGTTGGAGGCTATTTTGTAAATGACATCGCCGAAGTCAAGGATCGGTAGGATAGTCCGTTTTACGAGGGCATGTTTGGCAGCATGAGTGAAGGAGGCTTTGTTGCAAAATAGGAAGCCGATTCTAGATTTAACTTTAGATTGGAGATGCATAATGTGAGTCTGAAAGGAGAGTTTACAGTCTAACCAGACACCTACAGTGGGGAAAAAAAGTATTTAGTCAGCCACCAATTGTGCAAGTTCTCCCACTTAAAAAGATGAGAGAGGCCTGTAATTTTCATCATAGGTACACGTCAACTATGACAGACAAATTGAGGGGAAAAAATCCAGAAACTCACATTGTAGGATTTCTAATGAATTTATTTGCAAATTATGGTGGAAAATAAGTATTTGGTCACCTACAAACAAGCAAGATTTCTGGCTCTCACAGACCTATAACTTCTTCTTTAAGAGGCTCCTCTGTCCTCCACTCGTTACCTGTATTAATGGCACCTGTTTGAAGTTGTTATCAGTATAAAAGACACCTGTCCACAACCTCAAACAGTCACACTCCAAACTCCACTATGGCCAAGACCAAAGAGCTGTCAAAGGACACCAGAAACAAAATTGTAGACCTGCACCAGGCTGGGAAGACTGAATCTGCAATAGGTAAGCAGCTTGGTTTGAAGAAATCAACTGTGGGAGCAATTATTAGGAAATGGAAGACATACAAGACCACTGATAATCTCCCTCGATCTGGGGCTCCACGCAAGATCTCACCCCATGGGGTCAAAATGATCACAAGAACGGTGAGCAAAAATCCCAGAACCACACGGGGGGACCTAGGGAATGACCTGCAGAGAGCTGGGACCAAAGTAACAAAGCCTACCATCAGTAACACACTACGCCGCCAGGGACTCAAATCCTGCAGTGCCAGACGTGTCCCCCTGCTTACGCCAGGCCCATCTGAAGTTTGCTAGAGTGCATTTGGATGATCAAGAAGAGGATTGGGAGAATGTCATATGGTCAGATGAAACCAAAATAGAACTTTTTGGTAAAAACTCAACTCGTCGTGTTTGGAGGACAAAGAATGCTGAGTTGCATCCAAAGAACACCATACCTACTGTGAAGCATGGGGGTGGAAACATCATGCTTTGGGGCTGTTTTTCTGCAAAGAGACCAGGACGACTGATCCGTGTAAAGGAAAGAATGAATGGGGCCATGTATCGTGAGATTTTGAGTGAAAACCTCCTTCCATCAGCAAGGGCATTGAAGATGAAACGTGGCTGGGTCTTTCAGCATGACAATGATCCCAAACACACCGCCCGGGCAACAAAGGAGTGGCTTCGTAAGAAGCATTTCAAGGTCCTGGAGTGGCCTAGCCAGTCTCCAGATCTCAACCCCATAGAAAATCTTTGGGGGGAGTTGAAAGTCCGTGTTGCCCAGCGACAGCCCCAAAACATCACTGCTCTAGAGGAGATCTGCATGGAGGAATGGGGCAAAATACCAGCAACAGTTTGTGAAAACCTTGTGAAGACTTACAGAAAACGTTTGACCTGTGTCATTGCCAACAAAGGGTATATAACAAAGTATTGAGAAACTTTTGTTATTGACCAAATACTTATTTTCCACCATAATTTGCAAATAAATTCATTAAAAATCCTACAATGTGATTTTCTGGAATTTCTTTTCTGATTTTGTCTGTCATAGTTGACGTGTACCTATGATGAAAATTACAGGCCTCTCTCATCTTCTTAAGTGGGAGAACATGCACAATGGGTGGCTGACTAAATACTTTTTTTCCCCACTGTAGGTATTTGAAGTTGTCCACATATTATAAGTCAGACCCACCGAGAGTAGTGATTCTAGTCGGGTGGGCGGGTGCAAGCAGCGTTCGACTGAAGAGCATGCATTTAGTTTTACTAGTGTTTATGAGCAGTTGGAGGCTACGGAAGGAGTGTTGTATGGCATTGAAGCTCGTTTGGAGGTTTGTTAACACAGTGTCCAATGAGGGGCCAGATGTATATAAAATGGTGTTGTCTGCGTAGAGGTGGATCTGAGAGTCACCAGCAGCAAGAGCGACATCATTGATATACACAGAGAAAAGAGTTGGCCTGAGAATTTAACCCTGTGGCACCCCCATAGAGACTGTCATAGGTCCAGACAACAGGCCCTCCGATTTGACACATTGAACTCTATCTGAGAAGTAGTTGGTGAACCTGGCGAGGCAGTCATTTGAGAAACCAAGGCTATTTAGTCTGCCAATAAGAATGCAGTGGTTGACAGAGTCGAAAGCATTGGCCAGGTCGATGAAGACGGCTGCACAGTACTGTCTATTATCGATCGCGGTTAAAATATCATTTAGCACCTTGAGCGTGGCTGAGGTGCACCCATGACCAGCTCGGAAACCGGATGGCATAGCGGAGAAGGTACGGTGGGATTCGAAATGGTCGGTGATCTGTTTGTTAACTTGGCTTTCAAAAACTTTCGAAAGGCAGGACAGGATGGATATAGGTCTGTAACAGTTTGGATGTAGAGTGTTACACCCTTTGAAGAGGGGGATGACTGTGGCAGCTTTCCAATCTCCGGGGATCTCAGACGTTACGAAAGAGAGGTTGAACAGGCTAGTAATATGGACTGCGACAATTTCGGCGGCTAAATTTAGAAAGAAAAGGGTCCAGACTGTCTAGCCCAGATAATTTGTAGGGGTCCAGATTTTGCAGCTCTTTCAGAACATCAGTTGTCTGAATTTGTGTGAAGGAGAAGTGGGGGGGCATGGGCAAGTTGCAGCAGAGGGTGCAGAGCTGGTAGCCGGGGTAGTGGTAGCCAGGTGGAAAGCATGGCCAGCCGTAGCAAAACGCTTGTTGAAATTCTCGATTATTGTAGATTTATCGGTGGTGATAGTGTTTCCTAGCCTCAGTGCAGTGGGCAGCTGGGAGGAGGTGCTCTCATTCTCCATGGACTTTACAGTGTCCCAAAACGTTTTGGAGTTACAGGATGCAAATTTCTGTTCGAAAAAGCTAGCCTTTGCTCTCCTAACTGCTTGTGTATATTGGTTCCTAACTTCCCTGAAAAGTTGCATATCGCGGGGGCTGTTCGATGCTAATGCAGTACGCCACAGGATGTTTTTGTGCTGGTCAAGGGCAGTCAAGTCTGAAGAGAACCAGGGGCTATATCTGTTCTTAGTTCTGAATTTTTTGAATGGGGCATGCTTATTTAAGATTGAGAGGAAATCAGTTTTAAAGAACAACCAGGCATCCTCTACTGACGGAATGAGATCGATATCCATCCAGGATACCTGGGCCAGGTCAATTAGGAAGGCCTGTTCGCTAAAGTGTTTTAGGGAGCGTTTGACAGTGATGAGGAGTGGTCGTTTGACCGCGGACCCGTTACGGACGCAGGCAATAAGGCAGTCGGTGTATTTAGAGGGTAGGTTAGTCAGAATGATATCTATGAGGGTGCCCATGTTTACGGATTTAGGGTTGTACCTGGTAGGTTCCTTGATAATTTGTGTGAGATTGAGGGCATCTAGTTTGGATTGTAGGATGGCAGGGGTGTTAAGCATATTCCAGTTTAGGTCACCAAGCAGTACGAACTCTGAGGATAGATGGGGGAAATCAATTCACATATGGTGTCCAGGGCACAGCTGGGGGCTGAGGGGGGTCTGTAGCAAGTGGAAACAGTGAGACACTTATTTCTGGAAAGGTGGATTTTTAGTAGGAGCTCAAACTGTTTGGCCACAGACCTGGATAGTATGATAGAACTCTGCATGCTATCTCTACAGTAGATTGCAACTCCACCCCTTTTGGCAGTTCTATCTAGACAGAAAATGTTGTAGTTGGGGATGGACATTTCTGAATTTTTGGTGGCCTTCCTAAGTCAGGATTCAGACACTGCTAGAACATCAGGGTTGGCGGAGTGTGCTAACGCAGTGAATAACTCAAACTTAGGAAGGAGGCTTCTGTTGTGAATATGCAAAAAGCCAAGGCTTTACGGTTACAGAAGTCAACAAATGATAGCGCCTGGGGAGTAGGAGTGATACTGGGGGCTGCAGGGCCTGGGTTAACCTCTACATCACCAGAGGAACAGAGGAGGACTAGCATAACGATATGGCTAAAGGCTTTAAGAACTGGTCTTCTAGTGTGTTGGGTACAGAGAATAAAAGGTGCAGATTTCCAGGCGTTGTAGAATAGATTCAGGGCATTATGTACAGACAAGGATATGGAAGGATATGAGTACAGTGGAGGTAAACCTAAGCGTTGGGTAACAATGAAAGAGATAGCATCACTGGAAGCTCTGATTGAGCCGGTCTCCACGTGTATGGGGGGTGGAACAAAGGAGCTATTTAAGGCAGTTTGAGAGGGACTTGGGGCTCTACAGTAAAATTGAATAATAAGAACTAACTGGAACAGCCATAGGCAAGGCATATTGACATGGGAGAGAGGCATAAAGTAATCACAGGTGTTGTTCGAGAGAGCTAAGACAACAACTGGTAATGGCGATGAAAGTTTGGGCTGAGGCTAAACAGATAAAACAGGACAGGGTACCGTGTAAAGGAACAGTCCAGCAGGCATCAGCTGTGCAGCTGAGTGATCATAAGGTCCAGTGAACAGCAATGTGAGTCCGAGAGCAGTTCGAATTGGTGCTACAGCACAGGCGATCAATTGCGTGTGCTAGCGGGCCGGGGCTAGCAGATGGATCTTCATGGTCATCGCAACGGGAAGCCTGTTGAAACCACAGACGATTACGTCAGCAGACCAGTCGTGATGGATCGGCGGGGCTCCGTGTCGACACTAGGAGGTCCCGTCCGGTTGACAGAGAGGTAGATAGCCGGGAGATGGGCCTGACTCGAGGCTAGCTCAAGGCTGATTAGCCAACCACAACATCCATTCGGTTGCAGCTAGCTAGTTGCGATGATCCGGTGTTAAAGGTCCAGTGATTCAGTGATTCCGGCAGAAAATCTGATATGTTCTGGGTTGATAACGCGCCGTGCAGACTGGCCGATAATAGTCCAGGCTAGAGCTGGCTGGTAGGCAGTGCAGGCAACGGAAAATGGTGAAAAAACTCGCTAACGGTGGCTAATAGTAGGTAGCTAGTTAGCTGGCTACTCCCGTCCGGTAGACAGAGAGGTAGATACCCGGGATATGGGCCTGGCTCAAGGCTAGCTCAAGGCTAACTGGTGCTTGTTTGGGGGCAGTTGTGATCTGATGTTCTGGGTGAAAACCGCTAACGGTGGCTAATAGCAAGTAGCTAGTTAGCTGGCTAGCTAGTTTCAACTGGAGATTCTAGATAAAAGGTAAGTAAATAATAGAATCCGTTCCACATTGAGTGAGGCGGGTTGCAGGAAAGTATAATTTGAAGAAGGATGAAAAGTGTGATAGGGGAAATATATACAGTGGGGCGAACAAGAATTTGATACACTGCCGATTTTGCAGGTTTTCCAATTTACAAAGCATGTAGTCTGTTATTTTTATCATAGGTACACTTCAACTGTGAGAGACGGAATCTAAAACAAAAATCCAGAAAATCACATTGTATGATTTTTAAGTAATTAATTTGCATTTTATTGCATGACATAAGTATTTGATCACCTACCAACCAGTAAGAATTCCGGCTCTCACAGACCTGTTAGTTTTCTTTAAGAAGCCCTCCTGTTCTCCACTCATTACCTGTATTAACTGCACCTGTTTGAACTCGTTACCTGTATAAAAGACACCTGTCCACACACTCAATCAAACAGACTCCAACCTCTCCACAATGGCCAAGACCAGAGAGCTGTGTAAGGACATCAGGGACAAAATTGTAGACCTGCACAAGGCTGGGATGGGCTACAGGACAATAGGCAAGCAGCTTGGTGAGAAGGCAACAACTGTTGGCGCAATTATTAGAAAATGGAAGAAGTTCAAGATGACGGTCAATCACCCTCGGTCTGGGGCTCCATGCAAGATCTCACCTCGTGGGGCATCAATGATCATGAGGAAGGTGAGGGATCAGCCCAGAACTACACGGCAGGACCTGGTCAATGACCTGAAGAGAGCTGGGACCACAGTCTCAAAGAAAACCATTAGTAACACACTACGCCGTCATGGATTAAAATCCTGCAGCGCACGCAAGGTCCCCCTGCTCAAGCCAGCGCATGTCCAGGACCGTCTGAAGTTTGCCAATGACCATCTGGATGATCCAGAGGAGGAATGGGAGAAGGTCATGTGGTCTGATGAGACAAAAATAGAGCTTTTTGGTCTAAACTCCACTCGCTGTGTTTGGAGGAAGGAGAAGGATGAGTACAACCACAAGAACACCATCCCAACCATGAAGCATGGAGGTGGAAACATCATTCTTTGGGAATGCTTTTCTGCAAAGGGGACAGGACGACTGCACCGTATTGAGGGGAGGATGGATGGGGCCATGTATCGCGAGATCTTGGCCAACAACCTCCTTCCCTCAGTAAGAGCATTGAAGATGGGTCGTGGCTGGATCTTCCAGCATGACAACGACCCGAAACACACAGCCAGGGCAACTAAGGAGTGGCTCCGTAAGAAGCATCTCAAGGTCCTGGAGTGGCCTAGCCAGTCTCCAGACCTGAACACAATAGAACATCTTTGGAGGGAGCTGAAAGTCTGTATTGCCCAGCGACAGCCCCGAAACCTGAAGGATCTGGAGAAGGTCTGTATGGAGGAGTGGGCCAAAATCCCTGCTGCAGTGTGTGCAAACCTGGTCAAGACCTACAGGAAACGTATGATCTCTGTAATTGCAAACAAAGGTTTCTGTACCAAATATTAAGTTCTGCTTTTCTGATGTATCAAATACTTATGTCATGCAATAAAATGCAAATTAATTACTTAAAAATCATACAATGTGATTTTCTGGATTTTTGTTTTAGATTCCGTCTCTCACAGTTGAAGTGTACCTATGATAAAAATTACAGACCTCTACATGCTTTGTAAGTAGGAAAACCTGCAAAATCGGCAATGTATCAAATACTTGTTCTCCCCACTGTACAACAAAATACAAAAAAAGAAAAAAACAGGCTATTTACACTGACACACAACAGCGTACACGACCGCACTGCTACGCCATCTTGGAGATCGAGGGATTGTCCTTCCCAACTCGTGTCTTTAGTGAAAGTCCTCTATACGACTATACATGCCAGCTGCAGACTGAGACGATAAGGTCTAGTGCATTGTCTTCTTCTTCACCTTATGTAGAGGTTCAGAGTTTCAGAGTTTCTCTATTTCAAACGTGTGGACTAATGTCTCACGTTTTATGGTCTTTCTGGTCTAACCATTTTGTAATGTGTAACTTCAGCTTCACACTTCTTGGTCTGGTAGAAATTCAACCATTTGCAACATCCGGCTTATACTGTAGTATGCTTGGTCTTCCTTTAGTAGTTTTAAACCATTTTGTAATGTTTAGCTCACGCTCCACGTCTGCTGGTCTGTAGAGTTTCAACCATTTTAAGCCGTGAGGCTTCCTGGTCTGAGGTGAATTTCGTCACAAGGCTTTTTATGCACTCGGGGTAAAAGGGGCATTCCATCATGTTTGTGCTCATCTGGGCGTGGCCACTGACTGAGAACAAATCAATATGGAAAACAATCATCTCATCTAGAATGATAAAACAACATTGTTATCTTCAAAAATGTATTATTATACTTAATCATTCATTTTATACAACAATTAGATGCAAACCTCATAACTGGGAAGTGTACAACCCCAGAGATACAGTTATGTTGTTCAACCGTCTTCAATGACATCACAACATAGTAACGGAGTTGACATGATCGTTCTTTAAGTCCCCACCAACCATTTCCTACATTCTTTTAAGTAGGAATATTGTTTCATTATCCACTTTTGGATGTTGGAGTTTTGGGGGTAGACTTCCTTTGTCTCACAGGAAATTCCCTCTCCCAATACTGCATGGCACGAAAAATAAAGTTTCTGCAAGTAATTTACGACCGGTCATAAAACTGGCCCCCAGGAAAGAAGGTGTTCAAACCTTTGCCTAGCCGGCATATTTGATTCTCAGCACATGAGGGCAAGTCATGACAGTCCCCCTTGGTGGTTCAATCTTGATATTATTATGCAAGTTGCAACCAACCATAAAAATGACCATGGGATGTCCTGGTTGTGGATCGCCATTGCGGTCCCCCTCTGGTGGTTTACCTTGGGAGGATCTCTGCAAGCTGCAGGCGACCACAAGAATGGGCAGCGGGCGTCCTGGTTGGGCATCGCCGTTCCGGACGCATCGTCTGGTCATCCAGGCTGGTAGATCTGGGCAGTAACTTAGGCAGATGTTAACAACACACACAGTCAAGAAATACATAATTACATTTCTTTCCCAAATGAACAGCATTTTGGCACTAACTGATCGTTGTATGGGGAACTTGTTTATGGCTCTATCACTTCCTAAGTGTCAGAGAAAATGAATAAAAGCATAAACAAAAGAGATACAAAATAGAGTTACCACACCTTAATCATCTAATTGGACTATATTCTATATACGCCCACGGTCTTGGCTAAATGACTCTATCATGGTATTGTCTCTAATGTCATGTCTAGGGTTTTCCTACTTAGTGGTGTGTTGCTTAGGCACTATCCTAAGTTGATAACTACATGATAAGTCTACAGTTTGTAAGGCACTAGCTTCGGACAGTCTACAGGGATGACCTATGGACTTCTGGGGAGAAACTGGTGAGTACGGTAGCTGTAGAATCAAAAGCCTCAGGGTACATTTTCAACTTTACCCAGGCTGGTGTTTTGCTCGGACCCTTAAGTGATCCTAGCATAAATCATCATTAAATGTTCTGTTGTACATGTGCGTTTATGCTTACACAAGCGCGCATGCCAAGGGAAAGAATGTATCCTGGTAGGCTGCAACCTGTTAAGAATGAGTCTGACATTATCAGATAATTAAATGTCAATGCCTGGAGGTCAGTTAGAATTGGTGTTGAGGGAACCTGTAGTGGTTTTACTACAGGTCACGTGGCGATAGATATGGAGTCTATTTCATAACTGTGTTATCCCTGGAGGAGCTAACCTCACGACGGAAGTACTCTATAAGCACTAAACCAGTCATGCGTGGTGTGATCATGGTTCATGACTTTAATAACTTTCTATTTATTAGTGGCATGTGTGTTAACCATCAGAAGAGTGTTTTGGGAGATTCCCTTCCACGTGTTGCAATCTGAGTGACTACTAACTCCTCTGTCGCTGTTGTCAAGGGCAATTTGACTTGTTAGGTCTCTAACCTTCTTACTGATTGTCTGGACTGACTGTTGCTGGCATTTTTACTGGTACTCAAGGGGACCAGTTATCCTATCGATTTATTCTGAAATGTTATCCTACCGGAATACATGATTAGAGCATTTTACTAGTTGCATTGAAGTTGAAACTACACATGGCAAGGAATGTTTTGGAGGTGGAAAGTCCACTGAACTTCTTTTACGACCAGTGTGGAACACCTCAGTGATATCTCAGATGTGTTCTAAGGTTATCCCCGTCTAGGGACTTGTCTGCTCCTCTCTGTTCTCATGGGAAAGTTTACAACTAGATTTGTTTCCTGCTCTGGCGGTCTCGTCCAGTGTTGCACGTAGTCTCGACCCCCCCACCGGCCTCGACGAGGCTCATCATGGGTCTGGGCTAGTAATCCCCCCCTTTGTGTCTTGGGAGCCCCCCCACCAGCTGTGGGTGTTGGTGTCCGAGGTACAAACGAAAAGGTCGGACCCTTTGTACGAGTTGTCAGCAGCCGCGTGGTTAGTAGATTGGCTGTAACCATTCAACCAAATCTCCTGGTGTTTGTGCTTAAAAACGCTCAGTGGCTGTCGTGGCCTGTCAGTCACCACAGCGTCCGTGTGTGGCAACCATTCCAGCACCTGCGAACTGAGACGAGGATATCTTTCTGCCTTATGGCACAGCATTTCACCAGTGGGAATCATCTGGTCAACTGCGGGACTGATGCCGTTTGATTAATGGTAAAGGGTTTCAGTCCCCCTCAAAGCGGAAAATGTAATATCGCAAGCAGAGTACACTCTGCACGTTGATTCTTTTATTCCTGAGACGGCCGCAGTGCTTTGGGAAGTGTCCGTAGGACAAGAGAAGTTAATCTCAGCTACAGTATGGCATGACTCTCAGGAGGAGTGAAGTGGCTCATTCACAGAGACTGCTGGCATGAAATCATGAAAGGACTGGTCAAGTCAGGTTTTCTGATTGAACGTGATGAGATATCGTAATATCTCCTTGGGTCAGATGCTTCACAGAAAAGTTTCGAGAAATCTTTTTCAAAAGAGGTTCTTTTGATAGATGCTCTTTGTGGATAACTGTGTCACAGTCAGCGGTAGGAGATGACAGTATGGTCAGTGGAGACAGCATGGTTGGTCTTCCAATCCATCAGTGGGATCAACCGATCCATCAAATCTACTTTGAGTAGCAGGGGTTCACTTTCGATGCTGGTAACATACACAGGGTGAACAAGTGATGCGTCTTGGAAGTGTAGTTTCAGCATGAGTTGCATTGTGAGAGGCGAGGTAGTCTGGGTGAAACCTCAAAGTGAAGTATCGCAAGTCCCCTGTAGCTCAGTTGGTAGAGCATGGCGCTTGCAACGCCAGGGTTGTGGGTTCTTTTCCCACGGGGGGCCAGTATGAAAATGTATGCACTCGCATGGTAAGTCGCTCTGGATAAGAGCGTCTGCTAAATGACTAAAATGTAAATGTAGAATGTTCCATTTTCAACAAACGTTTAGCTGGGTTCAATGCCCTTTTGAGATCATTGAACAACATTTGAGAGATGAGCGATATTGTCGAGCCCGAATCAATTAGCGCATGACAGGTTAAGCAGTCCTCGAGGACTGTTTCCAGGTATGGGCTGTTTGAGTTGCGTTTTGTGGTCATATTCCCCACAAAGTGGAGTGGTCGTTCGCAATGACGTGATGTGTCATTTCTGTACACTGTTCATGGTGAAAACAGATTGACTTATCGGGTTTCGAGTGGAATTGGCTCTTGCAATGTTTTTGACCTTTTTCTTCACAACATTTGTATCAGAGACTATAGACAAAGCTTGTGGGCTTGTGTCTTGATTGAGCAGGCCCTGGATAGGGTCTCGAGTGAGACCGGGAGTAATTTGATTGTTAACGTCCTTGCTAAGGGTGTTAATTCTGGCCTGTTGTCCGGCAATTCCACGTCTAGTCATAGTGACTTGTCTTTTTCCTGTTTATCAAATTCTTTCCGGTTCTTTATTTGTCTTAGCAGAACTTTTAGCAAGTATTGGCGTATGCTTCTGTCGTCCTTGAACCCTTTTTCACCCTTGTTACACTTGTGCTCAGACACTTTGGTTGGATTGGGTGCAGGAACGTAGCGATCCAGTCGATTGTAGCGGTAGTCGATGTACTTTACGATTATTTCGACCGTGGTGGGTATTGGTATCGTGGTTTTGTGATAGAAACCGCTGTTGTAACGTTTAGCTCACGTTTCACGTCTGCACCCAATTGCACAGGGAAATTCCCTCTCCCAATACTGCATGGCACGGAAAATAAAGTTTCTGCAAGGAATTTACGACCGGTCATTAAACTGTCCCCCAGGAAAGGAGGTGTTCAAACCTTTGCCTAGCCGGCATCTTTGATCCTCAGCCCATGAGGGCAAGTCATGACACTTGACAGCTTGCGATGTGGTTGAATAATAGGCAAATTATATGAGTGAATGTGTATGTGCGTGCACGTGTGTGCATGTGTATGTGCGTATGTGTGTGTCCGCGCATGTGTGTACCCACACCCTCATAAAATATGTAGAAAAGAGGCTTATAATTACATAAACACACACACATACACACATCCTCACATAAACCAGCTTTAATTGAAGCCACCACACTCTCTCATATACATATATTACAGCCTAAGTAATAGAGGTCCTGACTAAAAGCATATAGAATTGGTAAAGTACACTTATATTAGCTTGTCATTTATAAGGGATATCTGGAGAAGGGGAATTAGGCCCAGGTTTTAGCCTTGACAGGCTATTATAATAATCCAAGCTACTTAGGATAACAGTGAGATACTAAATACATTAAATCCACTTCCTGCTCCAGCTAGGCTAGCACACCAAAGCAAACTAGTGAATAATGCGGCAGTGCACAGTCCCTATTATTATGGAAATCAGACAGAGACCATTTATGTTGATTAAGAGTCATAAAACACATGTAAAGTCACTAAGACACACGAGCACAAGGCACGGACATGCATAAACACACACACACACACACACACACACACACACATACACACACACACACACACACACACACACACACACACACACACACAGACACACTCAGACACACACACACACATTCCAAGAGAAGCAGGTTGATGTGTTTGTACAGGGTCCTTAGCCTAGAGGGACAGCTGATACATATACCTTCCCTTCCTCATAGCCAGGGCTAGACACAGGTGTATACAAAGAGGGGGGAATAAAAGAGAACGTTCAGATTTGTTTTTCACTTGTTTCTTTTTAGGGCGTCTTTACACTACACTACTTTGATGACACATACTAGTCCCAGGATAGGTATTATTATTATATTTGAAATACTATGTCTTCTTACTCTCTGTTCTCTTCTAACTCTCTCTTCTGTTCTTACTCTCTTCTCTTCTTACTCGCTCTTCTCTTCTTACTCTCTCTTCTCTTCTTACTCTCTCTTATCTTCTTACTCTCTTCTCTTCTTACTCTCTCTTCTCTTCTTACTCTCTTCTCTTCTTACTCTCTCTTCTCTTCTTACTCTCTTCTCTTCTTACTCTCTCTTCTCTTCTTACTCTCTTCTCTTCTTACTCTCTCTTCTCTTCTTACTCTCTTCTCTTATTACTCTCTTCTCTTCTTACTCTCTCTTCTCTTCTTACTCTCTTCTCTTCTTACTCTCTTCTCTTCTTACTCTCTTCTCTTCGTACTCTCTTCTCTTCTTACTCTCTCTTCTCTTCTTACTCTCTTCTCGTCTTACTCTCTTCTCTTCTTACTCTCTCTTCTCTTCTTACTCTCTTTTCACTTGTTTCATTTTAGGGCGTCTTTACACTACACTACTTTGCGACACATACTAGTCCCAGGAAATGTATTATTATGGTATTAGAAATATTATGTTTTCTTACTCTCTCTTCTCTTCTTTTCTTTTCTTTTCTTGTGTTCTTTTCTCTTCCTCCTTTTTATATTCTCTTTTCTCTGTGGACCAAATAGTATAAATATAGGTTCCCTGTCCATCACTGGAGATTAGAATCAGTGCGTTATCAATGGCAGAGACAGTGTGGATGTCAACAGCTCACACACACACACTAATGCATGCATACAAACACACACACACACATACTGACAAACACACAAACACATATCCTCCAAAAAATACAGACTATTTTATTACCTGACCCTGTGAATAGTTACTTGGTTAAGCCTAAGCAGCGTGATATTTTTACAGTTTATTTTTACAGTGAATATCATTTGGGTTTCAGTTTATCACGAGCACTCGGATATCGGCCAAAATGAGAAATAGCATTGACTCTGGCATTGCAATAGAATCCCATAAAAGATTTGTGAAACCGTTTCTAAAATAATCTCTCTCTCTCTCTCTCTCTCTCTCTCTCTCTCTCTCTCTCTCCCTCTCTCTCTCTCTCTCTCTCTCTCTCTCTCTCTCTCTCTCTCTCTCTCTCTCTCTCTCTCTCTTCTCTCTCTCTCTCTCTCTCTCTCTCTCTCTCTCTCTCTCTCTCTCTCTCTCTCTCTCTCTCTCTCTCTCTCTCTCTCTCTCTCTCTCTCTCTCTCTCTCTCTCTCTCTCTCTCTCTCTCTCTCTCTCTCTCTCTCTCTCTCTCTCTCTGCCTTACATGCTGTGCAATGATAGTGATTTTTACATATTGGTTTCAAATCACACACATAATATAAAATAAATTGCTATTGGAAGATATCACAAAACAGAAAAATGCAATACATTCAACAAACAGAATCCTAATGTCTCCAGAGTACATTATTTAACCCTTTAATATTATATTGAGTATATTCCTGCTGTTACCTCTAAGACATATCCATACCGACATCTCTTTCATCATCTGGGGACTGATATCCAACGAATGCGAATAATAATAACAATTTGGTGGGTGCTTATATTTGTCCTATTTCACACAAGTACAAGTGTGTATTAATATGCATGTGTGAACTGGATTTATTTTTATATATCACAGCTCTCCCTGAGACACCCTCAGAGAGTGGGGTCACAGCCACAGAAATTGGCAACTGAGCAGCTGCAAGACCAATGACAAATACAATATATTTCCCCAAGATCTGTCAGTTATTTAGGTGGGAAGATTACCCAGGCTAGGGGTTGGGAAAGTAGATAAGTATGGTGTATTAATGGCCGAATTGATACACTGATCTATGCAAAGTCAATATGACTAAATGGTATTGGTTTAACCCCTCTGAGACTGCAGCAGGTCTGTTAGACATGTGTGTGTGTGTATATGTTGACACCCGCACTGTCTCTGCCATTCATAATGCACTGATTAAAATCTCCAGTGATTGACAGGGAATCTATATGTATAGAAGTTGGTCCACAGAGAAAATGGAATAGAACATAAAGGGAAAAAGACAAAAAAAGGAAAATAGAGAAGAGAAGAGATAGAGTAAGAAGAAAAGAGAAGAGAAGAGAAGAGAAGAGAAGAGAAGAGAAGAGAAGAGAAGAGAAGAGAAGAGAAGAGAAGAGAAGAGAAGAGAAGAGAAGAGGAGAGAAGAGAAGAGAAGAGAAGAGAAGAGAAGAGAAGAGAAGAGAAGAGAAGAGAAGAGAAGAGAAGAGAAGAGAAGAGAAGAGAAGAGAAGAGAAGAGAAGAGAGAGAGTAAGAAGAGAAGAGAGAATAAGAAGATAAGAGAGAAAGAAGAGAAGAGAGTAAGAAGAGAAGAGAGTAAGAAGAGAAGAGAGAGTAAGAAGAGAAGAGAAGAGAAGAGAAGAGAAGAGAAGATAGTAAGAAGAGAAGAGAAGAGAGTAAGAATAGAAGAGAAAAGAAGAGGAGAAGAGAAGAGAAGAGAAGAGAAGAAGGGAAG
This sequence comes from Coregonus clupeaformis, assembly GCF_020615455.1. NCBI lineage: Eukaryota > Metazoa > Chordata > Actinopteri > Salmoniformes > Salmonidae > Coregonus > Coregonus clupeaformis. The sequence goes on from NC_059208.1 coordinate 46,830,126, forward strand.
AAGAGAAGAAGAGAAGAGAAGAGGAGAAGACAAGAGAAGTGGAGAAGAGAAATAGAAGAAAGAAAAGAGAAGAGAGGAGAAGAGAAGAGAAGAGAAGAGAAGAGAAGAGAAGAGAAGTGAAGAAGAGAATAGAATAGAAGAGAAGAGAAGAGAAGAGAAGAAGAGAAGAAGAGAAGAAGAGAAGAAGAGAAGAAGAGAAGAGAGTAAGAAGTGAAGAGAGTAAAAAGAGAGAGAGTAAGTAGAGAAGAGAGAGTAAGAAGAGAGAGAGTAAGAAGAGAAGAGAGAGTAAGAAGATAAGAGAGAAAGAAGAGAAGAGAGTAAGAAGAGAAGAGAGTGAGAAGAGAAGAGAGTAAGAAGAGAGAGAGTAAGAAGAGAAGAGAGTTTGAGTTTTAAATAATCTTTATTGGGTCTGGGAGCCCACCACACAATAAATACTCATACAAAACCGTATTTACACATCAATTAAAAACACAACTCCAATTCCTCCTCCACAGTAACTGAACACAACAGCCTCTGAATACCCCATATACTCATAAACAGATCAATATTGTTGACAAGTTTATAATAGGCAAACTCAACCCTTAGAGAAGAGAGAGTAAGAAGAGAAGCGAGAGTAAGAAGATAAGAGAGAAAGAAGAGAAGAGAGTAAGAAGAGAAGAGAGTGAGAAGAGAAGAGAGTAAGAAGAGAGAGAGTAAGTAGAGAAGAGAGAGTAAGAAGAGAGAGAGTAAGAAGAGAAGAGAGAGTAAGAAGATAAGAGAGAAAGAAGAGAAGAGAGTAAGAAGACAAGAGAGTAAGAAGAGAAGAGAGAGTAAGAAGAGAGAGAGAGTAAGAAGAGAAGAGAGAGTAAGAAGAGAAGAGAGTAAGAACAGAAGGGAGAGGAAGAAGAGAAGAGAGTAAGACCAGAAGAGAAGAGAGTAAGAAGAGATGAGAAGAGAAAGAAGAGAAGAGAAGAGGAAGAGAAGAGAAGAGAAGAGAAGAGAAGGGAAGAGAAGAGAAGAGAAGAGAAGAGAAGAGAAGAGAAGAGAAGAGAAGAGAAGAGAAGAGAAGAGAAGAGAAGAGAAGAGAAGAGAAGAGAGTTCGAAGAGAGAGAGTAAGAAGAGAAGAGAGTAAGAAGAGAGAGAGTAAGTAGAGAAGAGAGAGTAAGAAGAGAGAGAGTAAGACGAGAAGAGAGAGTAAGAAGATAAGAGTGTAAGAAGAGAAGAGAGTAAGAAGAGAAGAGAAGAGAAGAGAAGAGAAGAGAAAGAAGAGAAGAGAAGAGAAGAGAAGAGAAGAGAAGAGAAGAGAAGAGAAGAGAAGAGAAGAGAAGAGAAGAGAAGAGAAGAGAAGAGAAGAGAAGAGAAGAGAAGAGAATAGAATAGAATAGAGTTTGAGTTTTAAATAATCTTTATTGGGTCTGGGAGCCCATCACACAATAAATACTCATACAAAACCGTATTTACACATCAATTAAAAACACAACTCCAATTCCTCCTCCACAGTAACTGAACACAACAGCCTCTGAATACCCCATATACTCATAAACAGATAAATAATGTTGACAAGTTTATAATAGGCAAACTCAACCCTTAGAGAAGAGAGAGTAAGAAGAGAGAGAGTAAGAGAAGAGAAGAAGAGAAGAAGAGAAGAGAAGAGAAGAGAAGAGAAGAGAAGACAAGAGAATAGAAGAGAAGACAAGAGAAGAGAAGAGAAGAGAAGAGAAGAGAAGAGAAGAGAAGAGAAGAGAAGAGAAGAGAAGAGAAGAGAAGAGAAGAGAAGATAGTAAGAAGAGAAGAGAGTAAGAATAGAAGAGAAAAGAAAAGAAGAGGAGAAGAGATGAGAAGAGAAGAAGAGAAGAAGAGAAGAGAAGAGGAGAAGACAAGAGATTGAAGAAGAGAAATAGAAGAGAGAAGAGAGAAGAGAGGAGAAGAGAAGAGAAGAGAAGAGAAGAGAAGAGAAGAGAAGAGAAGAGAAGAGAAGAGAAGAGAAGAGAAGAGATGAGAAGAGAAGAGAAGAGAAGAGAAGAGAAAAGAAGAGAAGAGAAGAGAAGAGAAGAGAAGAGAAGAGAAGAGAAGAGAATAGAAGGAGAGAAGAGAAGAGAAGAGAAGAGAAGAGAAGAGAAGAGAAGAGAAGAGAAGAGAAGAGAAGAGAAGAGAAGAGAAGAGAATAGAAGAGAAGAGAAGAGAAGAGAAGAGAAGCGAGTAAGTAGAGAAGAGAGAGTAAGAAGAGAGAGAGTAAGAGAAGATAAGAAGAGAAGAGGAGAAGATAATAGAATAGAATAGAATAGAAGAGAAGAGAAGAGAAGAGAAGAGAAGAGAAGAGAAGAGAAGAGAAGAGAAGAGAAGAGAAGATAGTAAGAAGAGAAGAGAAGAGAGTAAGAATAGAAGAGAAAAGAAGAGGAGAAGAGAAGAGAAGAGAAGAGAAGAAGGGAAGAAGAGAAGAAGAGAAGAGAAGAGGAGAAGACAAGAGAAGTGGAGAAGAGAAATAGAAGAGAGAAAAGAGAAGAGAGGAGAAGGGAAGAGAGGAGAAGAGAAGAGAAGAGAAGAGAAGAGAAGAGAAGAGAAGAGAAGAGAAGAGAAGAGAAGAGAAGAGAAGAGAAGAGAGTACGAAGAGAGAGAGTAAGAAGAGAAGAGAGTAAGAAGAGAGAGAGTAAGTAGAGAAGAGAGAGTAAGAAGAGAGAGAGTAAGAAGAGAAGAGAAGAGAAGAGAAGAGAAGAGAAGAGAAAGAGAAGAGAAGAGAAGAGAAGAGAAGAGAAGAGAAGAGAAGAGAAGAGAAGAGAAGAGAAGAGAAGAGAAGAGAAGAGAAGAGAAGAGAAGAGAAGAGAAGAGAAGAGAAGAGAGTTTGAGTTTTAAATACTCTTTATTGGGTCTGGGAGCCCACCACACAATAAATACTCATACAAAACCGTATTTACACATCAATTAAAAAACACAACTCCAATTCCTCCTCCACAGTAACTGAACACAACAGCCTCTGAATACCCCATATACTCATAAACAGATTAATATTTTTGACAAGTTTATAATAGGCAAACTCAACCCTTAGAGAAGAGAGAGTAAGAAGAGAAGAGAGTAAGAAGAGAAGAGAAGAGAAGAGAAGAGAAGAGAAGAGAAGAGAAGAGAAGAGAAGAGAAGAGAAGAGAAGAGAAGAGAAGAGAAGAGAAGAGAAGAGAAGAGAAGAGAAGAGAAGAGAAGAGAAGAGAAGAGAAGATTGTAAGAAGAGAAGAGAGTAAGAATAGAAGAGAAAAGAAAAGAAGAGGAGAAGAGATGAGAAGAGAAGAAGAGAAGAAGAGAAGAGAAGAGGAGAAGACAAGAGATTGGAGAAGAGAAATAGAAGAGAGAAGAAAGAAGAGAGGAGAAGGGAAGAGAGGAGAAGAGAAGAGAAGAGAAGAGAAGAGAAGAGAAGAGAAGAGAAGAGAAGAGAAGAGAAGAGAAGAGAAGAGAAGAGAAGAGAAGAGAAGAGAAGAGAAGAGAAGAGAAGAGAAGAGAAGAGAAGAGAAGAGAATAGAATAGAAGGAGAGAAGAGAAGAGAAGAGAAGAGAAGAGAAGAGAAGAGAAGAGAAGAGAAGAGAAGAGAAGAGAAGAGAAGAGAAGAGAAGAGAAGAGAAGAGAAGAGAAGAGAAGAGAGTACGAAGAGAGAGAGTAAGAAGAGAAGAGAGTAAGAAGAGAGAGAGTAAGTAGAGAAGAGAGAGTAAGAAGATAAGAGAGAAAAAAGAGAAGAGAGTAAGAAGAGAAGAGAGTAAGAAGAGAAGAGAAGAGTAGAGAAGAGAAGAGAAGAGAAGAGAAGAGAAGAGAAGAGAAGAGAAGAGAAGAGAAGAGAAGAGAAGAGAAGAGAAGAGAAGAGAAGAGAAGAGAATAGAATAGAGTTTGAGTTTTAAATAATATTTATTGGGTCTGGGAGCCCACCACACAATAAATACTCATACAAAACCGTATTTACACATCAATTAAAAACACAACTCCAATTCCTCCTCCACAGTAACTGAACACAACAGCCTCTGAATACGCCATATACTCATAAACAGATTAATATTTTTGACAAGTTTATAATAGGCAAACTCAACCCTTAGAGAAGAGAGAGTAAGAAGAGAAGAGAGTAAGAAGAGAAGAGAAGAGAAGAGAAGAGAAGAGAAGAGAAGAGAAGAGAAGAGAAGAGAAGAGAAGAGAAGAGAAGAGAAGAGAAGAGAAGAGAAGAGAAGAGAAGAGAAGAGAAGATTGTAAGAAGAGAAGAGAGTAAGAATAGAAGAGAAAAGAAAAGAAGAGGAGAAGAGATGAGAAGAGAAGAAGAGAAGAAGAGAAGAGAAGAGGAGAAGACAAGAGATTGGAGAAGAGAAATAGAAGAGAGAAGAAAGAAGAGAGGAGAAGGGAAGAGAGTAGAAGAGAAGAGAAGAGAAGAGAAGAGAAGAGAAGAGAAGAGAGTACGAAGAGAGAGAGTAAGAAGAGAAGAGAGTAAGAAGAGAGAGAGTAAGTAGAGAAGAGAGAGTAAGAAGATAAGAGAGAAAAAAGAGAAGAGAGTAAGACGAGAAGAGAGTAAGAAGAGAAGAGAAGAGTAGAGAAGAGAAGAGAAGAGAAGAGAAGAGAAGAGAAGAGAAGAGAAAGAAGAGAAGAGAAGAGAAGAGAAGAGAAGAGAAGAGAAGAGAAGAGAAGAGAAAAGAAGAGAAGAGAAGAGAAGAGAAGAGAAGAGAAGAGAAGAGAAGAGAAGAGAAGAGAAGAGAAGAGAAGAGAAGAGAAGAGAAGAGAAGAGAAGAGAGTTTGAGTTTTAAATACTCTTTATTGGGTCTGGGAGCCCACCACACAATAAATACTCATACAAAACCGTATTTACACATCAATTAAAAACACAACTCCAATTCCTCCTCCACAGTAACTGAACACAACAGCCTCTGAATACCCCATATACTCATAAACAGATTAATATTTTTGACAAGTTTATAATAGGCAAACTCAACCCTTAGAGAAGAGAGAGTAAGAAGAGAAGAGAGTAAGAAGAGAAGAGAAGAGAAGAGAAGAGAAGAGAAGAGAAGAGAAGAGAAGAGAAGAGAAGAGAAGAGAAGAGAAGAGAAGAGAAGAGAAGAGAAGAGAAGAGAAGAGAAGATTGTAAGAAGAGAAGAGAGTAAGAATAGAAGAGAAAAGAAAAGAAGAGGAGAAGAGATGAGAAGAGAAGAAGAGAAGAAGAGAAGAGAAGAGGAGAAGACAAGAGATTGGAGAAGAGAAATAGAAGAGAGAAGAAAGAAGAGAGGAGAAGGGAAGAGAGGAGAAGAGAAGAGAAGAGAAGAGAAGAGAAGAGAAGAGAAGAGAAGAGAAGAGAAGAGAAGAGAAGAGAAGAGAAGAGAAGAGAAGAGAAGAGAAGAGAAGAGAAGAGAATAGAATAGAATAGAAGAGAAGAGAAGAGAAGAGAAGAGAAGAGAAGAGAAGAGAAGAGAAGAGAAGAGAAGAGAAGAGAAGAGAAGAGAAGAGAAGAGAAGAGAAGAGAAGAGAGTACGAAGAGAGAGAGTAAGAAGAGAAGAGAGTAAGAAGAGAGAGAGTAAGTAGAGAAGAGAGAGTAAGAAGATAAGAGAGAGAAAAGAGAAGAGAGTAAGAAGAGAAGAGAGTAAGAAGAGAAGAGAAGAGTAGAGAAGAGAAGAGAAGAGAAGAGAAGAGAAGAGAAGAGAAGAGAAGAGAAGAGAAGAGAAGAGAAGAGAAGAGAAGAGAAGAGAAGAGAAGAGAAGAGAAGAGAAGAGAAGAGAAGAGAAGAGAAGAGAAGAGAAGAGAAGAGAAGAGAAGAGAAGAGAAGAGAAGAGAAGAGAATAGAGTTTGAGTTTTAAATAATATTTATTGGGTCTGGGAGCCCACCACACAATAAATACTCATACAAAACCGTATTACACATCAATTAAAAACACAACTCCAATTCCTCCTCCACAGTAACTGAACACAACAGCCTCTGAATACCCCATATACTCATAAACAGATTAATATTTTTGACAAGTTTATAATAGGCAAACTCAACCCTTAGAGAAGAGAGAGTAAGAAGAGAAGAGAGTAAGAAGAGAAGAGAAGAGAAGAGAAGAGAAGAGAAGAGAAGAGAAGAGAAGAGAAGAGAAGAGAAGAGAAGAGAAGAGAAGAGAAGAGAAGAGAAGAGAAGATTGTAAGAAGAGAAGAGAGTAAGAATAGAAGAGAAAAGAAAAGAAGAGGAGAAGAGATGAGAAGAGAAGAAGAGAAGAAGAGAAGAGAAGAGGAGAAGACAAGAGATTGGAGAAGAGAAATAGAAGAGAGAAGAAAGAAGAGAGGAGAAGGAAGAGAGTAGAAGAGAAGAGAAGAGAAGAGAAGAGAAGAGAAGAGAAGAGAAGAGAAGAGAAGAGAAGAGAAGAGAAGAGAAGAGAAGAGAAGAGAGCGACGAAGAGAGAGAGTAAGAAGAGAAGAGAGTAAGAAGAGAGAGAGTAAGTAGAGAAGAGAGAGTAAGAAGATAAGAGAGAAAAAAAGAGAAGAGAGTAAGATCGAGAAGAGAGTAAGAAGAGAAGAGAAGAGTAGAGAAGAGAAGAGAAGAGAAGAGAAGAGAAGAGAAGAGAAGAGAAGAGAAGAGAAGAGAAGAGAAGAGAAGAGAGTACGAAGAGAGAGAGTAAGAAGAGAAGAGAGTAAGAAGAGAGAGAGTAAGTAGAGAAGAGAGAGTAAGAAGATAAGAGAGAAAAAAGAGAAGAGAGTAAGAAGAGAAGAGAGTAAGAAGAGAAGAGAAGAGTAGAGAAGAGAAGAGAAGAGAAGAGAAGAGAAGAGAAGAGAAGAGAAGAGAAGAGAAGAGAAGAGAAGAGAAGAGAAGAGAAGAGAAGAGAAGAGAAGAGAAGAGAAGAGAAGAGAAGAGAAGAGAATAGAATAGAGTTTGAGTTTTAAATAATATTTATTGGGTCTGGGAGCCCACCACACAATAAATACTCATACAAAACCGTATTTACACATCAATTAAAAACACAACTCCAATTCCTCCTCCACAGTAACTGAACACAACAGCCTCTGAATACCCCATATACTCATAAACAGATTAATATTTTTGACAAGTTTATAATAGGCAAACTCAACCCCAGAGAAGAGAGAGTAAGAAGAGAAGAGAGTAAGAAGAGAAGAGAAGAGAAGAGAAGAGAAGAGAAGAGAAGAGAAGAGAAGAGAAGAGAAGAGAAGAGAAGAGAAGAGAAGAGAAGAGAAGAGAAGAGAAGAGAAGAGAAGAGAAGAGAAGAGAAGAGAAGAGAAGATTGTAAGAAGAGAAGAGAGTAAGAATAGAAGAGAAAAGAAAAGAAGAGGAGAAGAGATGAGAAGAGAAGAAGAGAAGAAGAAGAGAAGAGAAGAGGAGAAGACAAGAGATTGGAGAAGAGAAATAGAAGAGAGAAGAAAGAAGAGAGGAGAAGGGAAGAGAGGAGAAGAGAAGAGAAGAGAAGAGAAGAGAAGAGAAGAGAAGAGAAGAGAAGAGAAGAGAAGAGAAGAGAAGAGAAGAGAAGAGAAGAGAAGAGAAGAGAAGAGAATAGAATAGAAGGAGAGAAGAGAAGAGAAGAGAAGAGAAGAGAAGAGAAGAGAAGAGAAGAGAAGAGAAGAGAAGAGAAGAGAAGAGAAGAGAAGAGAAGAGAAGAGAAGAGAAGAGAAGAGAAGAGAAGAGAAGAGAAGAGAGTACGAAGAGAGAGAGTAAGAAGAGAAGAGAGTAAGAAGAGAGAGAGTAAGTAGAGAAGAGAGAGTAAGAAGATAAGAGAGAAAAAAGAGAAGAGAGTAAGAAGAGAAGAGAGTAAGAAGAGAAGAGAAGAGTAGAGAAGAGAAGAGAAGAGAAGAGAAGAGAAGAGAAGAGAAGAGAAGAGAAGAGAAGAGAAGAGAAGAGAAGAGAAGAGAAGAGAAGAGAAGAGAAGAGAAGAGAAGAGAAGAGAATAGAATAGAGTTTGAGTTTTAAATAATATTTATTGGGTCTGGGAGCCCACCACACAATAAATACTCATACAAAACCGTATTTACACATCAATTAAAAACACAACTCCAATTCCTCCTCCACAGTAACTGAACACAACAGCCTCTGAATACGCCATATACTCATAAACAGATTAATATTTTTGACAAGTTTATAATAGGCAAACTCAACCCTTAGAGAAGAGAGAGTAAGAAGAGAAGAGAGTAAGAAGAGAAGAGAAGAGAAGAGAAGAGAAGAGAAGAGAAGAGAAGAGAAGAGAAGAGAAGAGAAGAGAAGAGAAGAGAAGAGAAGAGAAGAGAAGAGAAGAGAAGAGAAGAGAAGAGAAGAGAAGAGAAGATTGTAAGAAGAGAAGAGAGTAAGAATAGAAGAGAAAAGAAAAGAAGAGGAGAAGAGATGAGAAGAGAAGAAGAGAAGAAGAGAAGAGAAGAGGAGAAGACAAGAGATTGGAGAAGAGAAATAGAAGAGAGAAGAAAGAAGAGAGGAGAAGGGAAGAGAGTAGAAGAGAAGAGAAGAGAAGAGAAGAGAAGAGAAGAGAAGAGAAGAGAAGAGAAGAGAAGAGAAGAGAAGAGAGTACGAAGAGAGAGAGTAAGAAGAGAAGAGAGTAAGAAGAGAGAGAGTAAGTAGAGAAGAGAGAGTAAGAAGATAAGAGAGAAAAAAGAGAAGAGAGTAAGACGAGAAGAGAGTAAGAAGAGAAGAGAAGAGTAGAGAAGAGAAGAGAAGAGAAGAGAAGAGAAGAGAAGAGAAGAGAAGAGAAGAGAAGAGAAAGAAGAGAAGAGAAGAGAAGAGAAGAGAAGAGAAGAGAAGAGAAGAGAAGAGAAAAGAAGAGAAGAGAAGAGAAGAGAAGAGAAGAGAAGAGAAGAGAAGAGAAGAGAAGAGAAGAGAAGAGAAGAGAGTTTGAGTTTTAAATACTCTTTATTGGGTCTGGGAGCCCACTACACAATAAATACTCATACAAAACCGTATTTACACATCAATTAAAAAACACAACTCCAATTCCTCCTCCACAGTAACTGAACACAACAGCCTCTGAATACCCCATATACTCATAAAACAGATTAATATTTTTGACAAGTTTATAATAGGCAAACTCAACCCTTAGAGAAGAGAGAGTAAGAAGAGAAGAGAGTAAGAAGAGAAGAGAAGAGAAGAGAAGAGAAGAGAAGAGAAGAGAAGAGAAGAGAAGAGAAGAGAAGAGAAGAGAAGAGAAGAGAAGAGAAGAGAAGAGAAGAGAAGAGAAGAGAAGAGAAGAGAAGAGAAGAGAAGAGAAGAGAAGATTGTAAGAAGAGAAGAGAGTAAGAATAGAAGAGAAAAGAAAAGAAGAGGAGAAGAGATGAGAAGAGAAGAAGAGAAGAAGAGAAGAGAAGAGGAGAAGACAAGAGATTGGAGAAGAGAAATAGAAGAGAGAAGAAAAAGAAGAGAGGAGAAGGGAAGAGAGGAGAAGAGAAGAGAAGAGAAGAGAAGAGAAGAGAAGAGAAGAGAACAGAAGAGAAGAGAAGAGAAGAGAAGAGAAGAGAAGAGAAGAGAAGAGAAGAGAAGAGAAGAGAATAGAATAGAATAGAAGAAGAGAAGAGAAGAGAAGAGAAGAGAAGAGAAGAGAAGAGAAGAGAAGAGAAGAGAAGAGAAGAGAAGAGAAGAGAAGAGAAGAGAAGAGAAGAGAAGAGAAGAGAAGAGAGTACGAAGAGAGAGAGTAAGAAGAGAAGAGAGTAAGAAGAGAGAGCGTAAGTAGAGAAGAGAGAGTAAGAAGATAAGAGAGAGAAAAGAGAAGAGAGTAAGAAGAGAAGAGAGTAAGAAGAGAAGAGAAGAGAAGAGAGAGAAGAGAAGAGAAGAGAAGAGAAGAGAAGAGAAGAGAAGAGAAGAGAAGAGAAGAGAAGAGAAGAGAAGAGAAGAGAAGAGAAGAGAAGAGAAGAGAAGAGAAGAGAAGAGAAGAGAAGAGAAGAGAATAGAATAGAGTTTGAGTTTTAAATAACATTTATTGGGTCTGGGAGCCATCACACAATAAAATACTCATACAAAACCGTATTTACACATCAATTAAAAAACACAACTCCAATTCCTCCTCCACAGTAACTGAACACAACAGCCTCTGAATACCCCCATATACTCATAAACAGATTAATATTTTTGACAAGTTTATAATAGGCAAACTCAACCCTTAGAGAAGAGAGAGTAAGAAGAGAAGAGAGTAAGAAGAGAAGAGAAGAGAAGAGAAGAGAAGAGAAGAGAAGAGAAGAGAAGAGAAGAGAAGAGAAGAGAAGAGAAGAGAAGAGAAGAGAAGAGAAGAGAAGAGAAGATTGTAAGAAGAGAAGAGAGTAAGAATAGAAGAGAAAAGAAAAGAAGAGGAGAAGAGATGAGAAGAGAAGAAGAGAAGAGAAGAGGAGAAGACAAGAGATTGGAGAAGAGAAATAGAAGAGAGAAGAAAGAAGAGAGGAGAAGGGAAGAGAGTAGAAGAGAAGAGAAGAGAAGAGAAGAGAAGAGAAGAGAAGAGAAGAGAAGAGAAGAGAAGAGAAGAGAAGAGAAGAGAAGAGAAGAGAAGAGAGTACGAAGAGAGAGAGTAAGAAGAGAAGAGAGTAAGAAGAGAGAGAGTAAGTAGAGAAGAGAGAGTAAGAAGATAAGAGAGAAAAAAGAGAAGAGAGTAAGACGAGAAGAGAGTAAGAAGAGAAGAGAAGAGTAGAGAAGAGAAGAGAAGAGAAGAGAAGAGAAGAGAAGAGAAGAGAAGAGAAGAGAAGAGAAGAGAAGAGAAGAGAAGAGAAGAGAAGAGAGTACGAAGAGAGAGAGTAAGAAGAGAAGAGAGTAAGAAGAGAGAGAGTAAGTAGAGAAGAGAGAGTAAGAAGATAAGAGAGAAAAAAGAGAAGAGAGTAAGAAGAGAAGAGAGTAAGAAGAGAAGAGAAGAGTAGAGAAGAGAAGAGAAGAGAGAGAGAGAAGAGAAGAGAAGAGAAGAGAAGAGAAGAGAAGAGAAGAGAAGAGAAGAGAAGAGAAGAGAAGAGAAGAGAAGAGAATAGAATAGGAGTTTGAGTTTTAAATAATATTTATTGGGTCTGGGGAGCCACCACACAATAAATACTCATACAAAACCGATTTACACATCAATTAAAAAACACAACTCCAATTCCTCCTCCACAGTAACTGAACACAACAGCCTCTGAATACCCCATATACTCATAAACAGATTAATATTTTTGACAAGTTTATAATAGGCAAACTCAACCCTTAGAGAAGAGAGAGTAAGAAGAGAAGAGAGTAAGAAGAGAAGAGAAGAGAAGAGAAGAGAAGAGAAGAGAAGAGAAGAGAAGAGAAGAGAAGAGAAGAGAAGAGAAGATTGTAAGAAGAGAAGAGAGTAAGAATAGAAGAGAAAAGAAAAGAAGAGGAGAAGAGATGAGAAGAGAAGAAGAGAAGAAGAGAAGAGAAGAGGAGAAGACAAGAGATTGGAGAAGAGAAATAGAAGAGAGAAGAAAGAAGAGAGGAGAAGGGAAGAGAGTAGAAGAGAAGAGAAGAGAAGAGAAGAGAAGAGAAGAGAAGAGAAGAGAAGAGAAGAGAAGAGAAGAGAAGAGAAGAGAGATAGAGAGAGAGAGTAAGAAGAGAAGAGAGTAAGAAGAGAGAGAGTAAGTAGAGAAGAGAGAGTAAGAAGATAAGAGAGAAAAAAGAGAAGAGAGTAAGACGAGAAGAGAGTAAGAAGAGAAGAGAAGAGTAGAGAAGAGAAGAGAAGAGAAGAGAAGAGAAGAGAAGAGAAGAGAAGAGAAGAGAAGAGAAGAGAAGAGAAGAGAAGAGAAGAGAAGAGAAGAGAAGAGAAGAGAAGAGAATAGAATAGAGTTTGAGTTTTTAAATAATCTATTGGGTCTGGGAGCCCACCACACAATAAATACTCATACAAAACCGTATTTACACATCAATTAAAAACACAACTCCAATTCCTCCTCCACAGTAACTGAACACAACAGCCTCTGAATACCCCATATACTCATAAACAGATAAATAATGTTGACAAGTTTACAATAGGCAAACTCAACCCTTAGAGAAGAGAGAGTAAGTAGAGAGAGAGTAAGAGAAGAGAAGAAGAGAAGAAGAGAAGAGAAGAGAAGAGAAGAGAAGAGAAGACAAGACAAGACAAGACAAGAGAAGACAAGAGAATAGAAGAGAAGAGAAGAGAAGAGAAGAGAAGAGAAGAGAAGAGAAGAGAAGAGAAGAGAAGAGAAGATAGTAAGAAGAGAAGAGAGTAAGAATAGAAGAGAAAAGAAAAGAAGAGGAGAAGAGATGAGAAGAGAAGAAGAGAAGAAGAGAAGAGAAGAGGAGAAGACAAGAGATTGGAGAAGAGAAATAGAAGAGAGAAGAGAAAAGAGAGGAGAAGGGAAGAGAGGAGAAGAGAAGAGAAGAGAAGAGAAGAGAAGAGAAGAGAAGAGAAGAGAAGAGATGAGAAGAGAAGAGAAGAGAAGAGAAGAGAAGAGAAGAGAAGAGAAGCGAGTAAGTAGAGAAGAGAGAGTAAGAAGAGAGAGAGTAAGAGAAGATAAGAAGAGAAGAGGAGAAGATAATAGAATACAAGAGAAGAGAAGAGAAGAGAAGAGAAGAGAAGAGAAGAGAAGAGAAGAGAAGAGAAGAGAAGAGAAGAGAAGAGAAGAGAAGAGAAGATTGTAAGAAGAGAAGAGAGTAAGAATAGAAGAGAAAAGAAAAGAAGAGGAGAAGAGATGAGAAGAGAAGAAGAGAAGAGAAGAGAAGAGGAGAAGACAAGAGAAGTGGAGAAGAGAAATAGAAGAGAGAAAAGAGAAGAGAGGAGAAGGGAAGAGAGGAGAAGAGAAGAGAAGAGAAGATAAGAGAAGAGAAGAGAAGAGAAGAGAAGAGAAGAGAAGAGAAGAGAAGAGAAGAGAAGAGAAGAGAAGAGAAGAGAAGAGAAGAGAGTACGAAGAGAGAGAGAAGAAGAGAAGAGAGTAAGAAGAGAGAGAGTAAGTAGAGAAGAGAAGAAGAGAAGAAGAGAAGAGAAGAGGAGAAGACAAGAGATTGGAGAAGAGAAATAGAAGAGAGAAGAGAAAAAGAGAGGAGAAGGGAAGAGAGGAGAAGAGAAGAGAAGAGAAGAGAAGAGAAGAGAAGAGAAGAGAAGAGAAGAGAAGAGAAGAGAAGAGAAGAGAAGAGAAGAGAAGAGACGAGAAGAGAAGAGAAGAGAAGAGAAGAGAAGAGAAGAGAATAGAAAGGAGAGAAGAGAAGAGAAGAGAAGAGAAGAGAAGAGAAGAGAAGAGAAGAGAAGAGAAGAGAAGAGAAGAGAAGAGAAGAGAAGAGAAGAGAAGCGAGTAAGTAGAGAAGAGAGAGTAAGAAGAGAGAGAGTAAGAGAAGATAAGAAGAGAAGAGGAGAAGATAATAGAATACAAGAGAAGAGAAGAGAAGAGAAGAGAAGAGAAGAGAAGAGAAGAGAAGAGAAGAGAAGAGAAGAGAAGAGAAGAGAAGAGAAGAGAAGAGAAGAGAAGATTGTAAGAAGAGAAGAGAGTAAGAATAGAAGAGAAAATAAAAGAAGAGGAGAAGAGATGAGAAGAGAAGAAGAGAAGAGAAGAGAAGAGGAGAAGACAAGAGAAGTGGAGAAGAGAAATAGAAGAGAGAAAAGAGAAGAGAGGAGAAGGGAAGAGAGGAGAAGAGAAGAGAAGAGAAGATAAGAGAAGAGAAGAGAAGAGAAGAGAAGAGAAGAGAAGAGAAGAGAAGAGAAGAGAAGAGAAGAGAAGAGAAGAGAAGAGAAGAGAGTACGAAGAGAGAGAGTAAGAAGAGAAGAGAGTAAGAAGAGAGAGAGTAAGTAGAGAAGAGAAGAAGAGAAGAAGAGAAGAGAAGAGGAGAAGACAAGAGATTGGAGAAGAGAAATAGAAGAGAGAAGAGAAAAGAGAGGAGAAGGGAAGAGAGGAGAAGAGAAGAGAAGAGAAGAGAAGAGAAGAGAAGAGAAGAGAAGAGAAGAGAAGAGAAGAGAAGAGAAGAGAAGAGAAGAGATGAGAAGAGAAGAGAAGAGAAGAGAAGAGAAGAGAAGAGAAGAGAAGAGAATAGAAGGAGAGAAGAGAAGAGAAGAGAAGAGAAGAGAAGAGAAGAGAAGAGAAGAGAAGAGAAGAGAAGAGAAGAGAAGCGAGAGAGTAAGAAGAGAGAGAGTAAGAGAAGATAAGAAGAGAAGAGGAGAAGATAATAGAATACAAGAGAAGAGAAGAGAAGAGAAGAGAAGAGAAGAGAAGAGAAGAGAAGAGAAGAGAAGAGAAGAGAAGAGAAGAGAAGAGAAGAGAAGAGAAGATTGTAAGAAGAGAAGAGAGTAAGAATAGAAGAGAAAATAAAAGAAGAGGAGAAGAGATGAGAAGAGAAGAAGAGAAGAGAAGAGAAGAGGAGAAGACAAGAGAAGTGGAGAAGAGAAATAGAAGAGAGAAAAGAGAAGAGAGGAGAAGGGAAGAGAGGAGAAGAGAAGAGAAGAGAAGATAAGAGAAGAGAAGAGAAGAGAAGAGAAGAGAAGAGAAGAGAAGAGAAGAGAAGAGAAGAGAAGAGAAGAGAAGAGAAGAGAAGAGAAGAGAAGAGAAGAGAAGAGAAGAGAAGAGAAGAGAAGAGAAGAGAAGAGAAGAGAAGAGAAGAGAAGAGAGTTTGAGTTTTAAATACTCTTTATTGGGTCTGGGAGCCCACCACACAATAAATACTCATACAAAACCGTATTTACACATCAATTAAAAACACAACTCCAATCCTCCTCCACAGTAACTGAACACAACAGCCTCTGAATACCCCAATACTCACAAACAGATTAATATTTTTGACAAGTTTATAATAGGCAAACTCAACCCTTAGAGAAGAGAGAGTAAGAAGAGAAGAGAGTAAGAAGAGAGAGAGTAAGTAGAGAAGAGAGAGTAAGAAGAGAGAGAGTAAGAAGAGAAGAGAGAGTAAGAAGAGAAGAGAGTAAGTAGAGAAGAGAGAGTAAGAAGAGAGAGAGTAAGAGAAGAGAATAAGAGAAGAGAAGAAGAGAAGAGAAGAGAAGAGAAGAGAAGAGAAGAGAAGAGAAGAGAAGAGAAGAGAAGAGAAGAGAAGAGAAGAGAAGAGAGTAAGTAGAGAAGGGAAGAGAGTAAGTAGAGAAGAGAGAGTAAGAAGAGAGAGAGTAAGAGAAGAGAAGAAGAGAAGAAGAGAAGCGAAGAGAAGACAAGAGAAGAGAAGAGAAGAGAAGAGAAGAGAAGAGAAGAGAAGAGAAGAGAAGAGAAGAGAAGAGAAGAGAAGAGAAGAGAAGAGAAGATAGTAAGAAGAGAAGAGAGTAAGAATAGAAGAGAAAAGAAAAGAAGAGGAGAAGAGATGAGAAGAGAAGAAGAGAAGAAGAGAAGAGAAGAGGAGAAGACAAGAGATTGGAGAAGAGAAATAGAAGAGAGAAGAGAGAAGAGAGGAGAAGGGAAGAGAGGAGAAGAGAAGAGAAGAGAAGAGAAGAGAAGAGAAGAGAAGAGATGAGAAGAGAAGAGAAGAGAAGAGAAGAGAAGAGAAGAGAAGAGAAGAGAAGAGAAGAGAAGAGAATAGAATAGAAGGAGAGAAGAGAAGAGAAGAGAAGAGAAGAGAAGAGAAGAGAAGAGAAGAGAAGAGAAGAGAAGAGAAGAGAAGAGAAGAGAAGAGAAGAGAAGAGAAGAGAAGAGAAGAGAAGAGAAGAGAAGCGAGTAAGTAGAGAAGAGGGAGTAAGAAGAGAGAGAGTAAGAGAAGATAAGAAGAGAAGAGGAGAAGATAATAGAATAGAATAGAATAGAAGAGAAGAGAAGAGAAGAGAAGAGAAGAGAAGAGAAGAGAAGAGAAGAGAAGAGAAGAGAAGAGAAGAGAAGAGAAGAGAAGATAGTAAGAAGAGAAGAGAAGAGAGTAAGAATAGAAGAGAAAAGAAAAGAAGAGGATAAGAGATGAGAAGAGAAGAAGCGAAGAAGAGAAGAGGAGAAGACAAGAGAAGTGGAGAAGAGAAATAGAAGAGAGAAGAGAGAAGAGAGGAGAAGAGAAGAGAGGAGAAGAGAAGAGAAGTGAAGAGAAGAGAAGAGAAGAGAAGAGAAGAGAAGAGAAGAGAAGAGAAGAGAAGGAGAGAAGGGAAGAGAGTAAGTAGAGAAGAGAGAGTAAGAAGAGAGAGAGTAAGAGAAGAGAATAAGAGAAGAGAAGAGAAGAGAAGAGAAGAGAAGAGAAGAGAAGAGAAGAGAAGAGAAGAGAAGAGAAGAGAAGAGAAGAGAAGAGAAGAGAAGAGAGTAAGTAGAGAAGGGAAGAGAGTAAGTAGAGAAGAGAGAGTAAGAAGAGAGAGAGTGAGAGAAGAGAAGAAGAGAAGAAGAGAAGCGAAGAGAAGACAAGAGAAGAGAAGAGAAGAGAAGAGAAGAGAAGAGAAGAGAAGAGAAGAGAAGAGAAGAGAAGAGAAGAGAAGATAGTAAGAAGAGAAGAGAGTAAGAATAGAAGAGAAAAGAAAAGAAGAGGAGAAGAGATGAGAAGAGAAGAAGAGAAGAAGAGAAGAGAAGAGGAGAAGACAAGAGATTGGAGAAGAGAAATAGAAGAGAGAAGAGAGAAGAGAGGAGAAGGGAAGAGAGGAGAAGAGAAGAGAAGAGAAGAGAAGAGAAGAGAAGAGAAGAGAAGAGATGAGAAGAGAAGAGAAGAGAAGAGAAGAGAAGAGAAGAGAAGAGAAGAGAAGAGAATAGAATAGAAGGAGAGAAGAGAAGAGAAGAGAAGAGAAGAGAAGAGAAGAGAAGAGAAGAGAAGAGAAGAGAAGAGAAGAGAAGAGAAGAGAAGAGAAGAGAAGAGAAGAGAAGAGAAGAGATGAGAAGAGAAGCGAGTAAGTAGAGAAGAGGGAGTAAGAAGAGAGAGAGTAAGAGAAGATAAGAAGAGAAGAGGAGAAGATAATAGAATAGAATAGAAGAGAAGAGAAGAGAAGAGAAGAGAAGAGAAGAGAAGAGAAGAGAAGAGAAGAGAAGAGAAGAGAAGAGAAGAGAAGAGAAGAGAAGATAGTAAGAAGAGAAGAGAAGAGAGTAAGAATAGAAGAGAAAAGAAAAGAAGAGGATAAGAGATGAGAAGAGAAGAAGAGAAGAAGAGAAGAGGAGAAGACAAGAGAAGTGGAGAAGAGAAATAGAAGAGAGAAGAGAGAAGAGAGGAGAAGAGAAGAGAGGAGAAGAGAAGAGAAGTGAAGAGAAGAGAAGAGAAGAGAAGAGAAGAGAAGAGAAGAGAAGAGAAGAGAAGAGAAGGAGAGAAGAGAAGGAGAGAAGAGAAGGAGAGAAGAGAAGAGAAGAGAAGAGAAGAGAAGAGAAGAGAAGAGAAGAGAAGAGAAGAGAAGAGAAGAGAAGAGAAGAGAAGAGAAGAGAAGAGAAGAGAAGAGAGTAAGAAGAGAAGAGAAGAGAGTAAGAATAGAAGAGAAGAAAAGAAGAGAAGAAGAGAAGAAGAGAAGAAGAGAAGAGAATAAGAGAAGAGAAGAGGAGAAGACAAGATAAGTGGAGAAGAGAAATAGAAGAGAGAAGAGAGAAGAGAGGAGAAGAGAAGAGAATAGAAGAGAAGAGAAGAGAATAGAAGAGAAGAGAAGAGAAGAGAAGAGAAGAGAAGAGAAGAGAAGAGAAGAGAAGAGAAGAGAAGAGAAGAGAAGAGAAGAGAAGAGAAGAGAAGAGAAGAGAAGAGAGTAAGAAGAGAAGGGAAGACAGAGTAAGAAGAGAAGAGAGTAAGAAGAGAAGAGAGAGTAAGAAGAGAAGAGAGTAAGAACAGAAGAGAGAGTAAGAAGAGAAGAGAGTAAGAACAGAAGAGAGAGTAAGAAGATAAGAGAGTAAGAACAGAAGAGAGAGTAAGAAGAGAGAGATTAAGAAGAGAAGAGAGTAAGAATAGAAGAGAGAGTAAGAAGAGAAGAGAGTAAGAAGAAAAGAGAGAGTAAGAAGAGAAGAGAGTAGGAACAGAAGATAGAGTAAGAAGAGAAGAGAGTAAGAACAGAAGAGAGAGTAAGAAGAGAAGAGAGAGTAAGAACAGAAGAGAGAGTAAGAAGAGAGAGATTAAGAAGAGAAGAGAGTAAGAATAGAAGAGAGAGTAAGAAGAGAAGAGAGTAAGAAGAAAAGAGAGAGTAAGAAGAGAAGAGAGTAGGAACAGAAGATAGAGTAAGAAGAGAAGAGAGTAAGAACAGAAGAGAGAGTAAGAAGAGAAGAGAGAGTAAGAACAGAAGAGAGAGTAAGAAGAGAGAGATTAAGAAGAGAAGAGAGTAAGAATAGAAGAGAGAGTAAGAAGAGAAGAGAGTAAGAAGAAAAGAGAGAGTAAGAAGAGAAGAGAGTAGGAACAGAAGATAGAGTAAGAAGAGAAGAGAGTAAGAACAGAAGAGAGAGTAAGAAGAGAGAGAGTAAGAAGAGAAGAGACTAAGAAGAGAAGAGAGAGTAAGAAGAGAAGAGAGAGTAAGAAGAGAAGAGAGAGTAAGAAGAGAAGAGAGTAAGAACAGAAGAGAAGAGAGTAAGAACAGAAGAGAGAGTAAGAAGAGAGAGTAAGAAGAGAAGAGACTAAGAAGAGAAGATAGAGTAAGAAGAGAAGAGAGTAAGAACAGAAGAGAGAGTAAGAAGAGAGAGATTAAAAAGAGAAGGGAGAGTAAGAAGAGAATAGAAGAGAGTAAGAAGAGAAGAGAGTAAGTAGAGAAGAGAGTAAGAAGAGAAGAGAGTAAGAAGAGAGAGAGTAAGTGTCACGCCCTGACTATTGGGACTCTAGTATGTTGAGTCAGGGTGTGGAGTTCTATGTTGTTATTTCTATGTTTTCATTCTAGTTTGTGTTTCTATGTTTGGCCAGGTTTGATTCCCAATCAGAGGGAGCTGTCGCTCGTTGTCTCTGATTGGGGATCATACTTAAGTAGCCTGTTTGTTATCATTAGTTGTGGGATCTTGTTCCGTGTGTAGGCTTGTATTGTGTTTAGCCTGAGGACTTCACGTTACGTTGTTTTGTTTGTGTGTTTATCGTTATAATAAACATGTATGCATTTCACGCTGCGCCTTGGTCTGACCCGTCCTTCAACGTCCGTGACAGAAGATCCCACCAAACACGGACCAAGCAGCCTTTTCCAGGAGCAAACACCCTGGACACAGGTGGGAAAGATTTGGTCTTGGGAGGAGATATTTGCGGGGAAAGGACCCTGGGCAAAGAAGGAAGCCCAGGCAGGTGAGGAGCAACGGCAACACAGAAGGCGCCGGCCGAGGAGGAAGCCTGAGAGGCAGCCCCAATAAATAAAAATTGGGGGGCTTAAAGGGTGGTCGGGGAGCGAGAGAGAAGAGCCCCGACAACTGCACCCGGTGGGTTTCCAGGTTGAGTCCCTACGACCATGGGAAGAAGAGTGGGAACAGTTTTATACTGAGGAGTCGGAGGATGACGACGACGATAAGTTTCTGTTCCCTAACTCGTTGGGGCTCCCGGAGGAGTCCTCACTGGAGGAAGAGTGCCGAGAGAGAGAGAAGGATCGGATCTGCAGGGTAAGAGAGGAGGCCACCACATTACGGGGGCTGTTAGCAAGAATAGAGCGGGAAAGCTCCATTCAAGAGGAGGCACTGCAGGAGGCTCGTATGGAGAAGAGGGAAGTAGACGCATGGAGAGAGGAGCTGGTCAGGCAACATAAGGAGCGTGGGTTAATTGAGGAACCCATGTATGCGGAGATACGCACTGTATCGCCAGTGCGCATGCACAGCCCAGTGCGCATGCACAGCCGAGTGCGTTCTGTGCCAGTGCCCCGCACGTGTCATGCGAAAGTGGGCATCCACGGTCCAGTATATCCTGCGCCAGTCCTACGCACTGTCACCAGTGCGCGTTCACAGCCCAGTGCGTCCTGTGTCAGCGCCCCGCAAGTGCCGTGCGAAAGTGGGCATCCAGCCAGGACAGGTTGTGCCAGCTGTACACTCCAGACCTCCAGTACGCCTCCAAGGTCCAGTATATCCCGCTCCGGTTCTACGCACTGTGTCACCAGTGCACCTCACTAGTCCGGTACGGCCCATTCCTGTTCCTCGCACCAAGCCAGTGGTGCGTGTCGCCAGCCCGGTACGACCCGTACCTGCTCCCCGCACCAAGCCAGTGGTGCGTGTCACCAGTCCGGCCCGGCCCGTTTTTGTTCCTCGCACCAGGACAGTGGTGCGTGTCGCCAGTCCGGCCCGGCCCGTTCCTGCTCCTCGCACCAGACCAGTGGTGCGTGTTCCTAGTCCGGTACGGCCCATGCCTGCTCCCCGCACCAAGCCAGTGGTGCATGTCGCCAGTCCGGCCCGGCCCGTACCTGCTCCTCGCACCAAGCCAGTGGTGCGTGTTCCTAGTCCGGTCTGGCCTGTGCCTGCTCTTCGCACCAGACCAGTGGTGCGTGTGTCCAGTCCGGCACGGCCCGTGCCCGTTCCACCGGTGCCTAATCCAGCTCCGGTCAGCTGCTCCACTCCGGAGCCAGAGCAGTCCGCTCCACCGGGGTCTAGTCCAGCTCCGGTCAGCTACTCCACTCCGGAGCCAGAGCAGTCCGCTCCACCGGTGCCCAGTCCAGCTCCGGTCAGCGGCTCCAGTCCGGAGCTAGATTAGTCCGCTCCACCGGTGCCTAGTCCAGCTCCGGTCAGCGGATCCACTCCGGAACCAGAGCAGTCCACTCCACCGGGGTCCAGTCCAGCTCCGGTCAGCAGCTCCACTCCGGAGCCAGAGCAGTCCGCTCCACCGGTGCCCAGACCAGCTCCGGTCAGCGGCTCCAGTCCAGACCCAGACGTCAGCCCCTCTCCAGGTTCGGGGTCTCCCACACCAGGGTCCAGACAGGGCTTGGTACATCGTGGGAGGAAGGAGAGGGGAAGCAGCGTGCCGAGGTCCAGACCAGGCCAGGGGCGCAATGGGGAGACTGAGAGAATGTGGTCATCACGCCCGGATACGGATCCGCCTCCGAGGCGGAATGTCCACCCGGACCCTACCCTGTTATGTCAGGTTTGTGCGGTCGGAGTCCGCACCTTTGGGGGGGGGGGGATACTGTCACGCCCTGACTTATGGGACTCTAGTATGTTGAGTCAGGGTGTGGAGTTCTATGTTGTTATATCTAAGTTCTCATTCTAGTTTGTGTGTTTCTATGTTTGGCCGGGTGTGATTCCCAATCAGAGGCAGCTGTCGCTCGTTGTCTCTGATTGGGGATCATACTTAAGTAGCCTGTTTGTTATCATTAGTTGTGGGATCTTGTTCCGTGTGTAGGCTTGTATTGTGTTTAGCCTGAGGACATCACGTTACGTTGTTTTGTTCGTGTGTTTATCGTTATAATAAACATGTATGTATTTCACGCTGCGCCTTGGTCTGACCCGTCCTTCAACGTCCGTGACAGTAAGAAGAGAAGAGAGAGTAAGAAGAGAAGAGAGTAAGAAGAGAAGAGAGTAAGAAGAGAAGAGAAGAGAGTAAGAAGGGAAGAGAGAGTAAGAAGAGAAGAGAGAGTAAGAAGAGAAGAGAGTAAGAAGGGAAGAGAGAGTAAGAAGAGAAGAGAGAGTAAGAAGAGAAGAGAGAGTAAGAAGAGAAGAGAGAGTAAGAAGAGAAGAGAGAGTAAGAAGAGAAGATAGTAAGAAGAGAAGAGAGAGTAAGAAGAGAAGAGAGTAAGAAGAGAAGAGAGAGTAAGAAGAGAAGAGAGTAAGAAGAGAAGAGAAGAGAGTAAGAAGAGAAGAGAGAGTAAGAAGAGAAGAGAGAGTAAGAAGAGAACAGAGAGTAAGAAGACATAGTATTTCTAATGTAATAATAATACCTATCCTGGGACTAGTATGTGTCGTCAAAGTAGTGTAGTGTAAAGACGCCCTAAAAAGAAACAAGTGAAAAACAAACCTGAACGTTCTCTTTTATTCCCCCCTCTTTGTATACACCTGTGTCTAGCCCTGGCTATGAGGAAGGGAAGGTATATGTATCAGCTGTCCCTGTAGGCTAAGGACCCTGTACAAACACATCAACCTGCTTCTCTTAGAATGACTGCATCTCACAGAACAACAGATCAATCCTAACAGATTCAGGCAAATACATGCTCTTTCAGATACAGACACAAATATGCACACACACTTGGATATGGCCATTCACATACACTCACTAAAATAAACACACACACACGTGTGCATGCACACACACACACACACACAGTGTGATTTCTTTATAATAGCTGTGTGTCACAACTTAACGGATTTCTCCTACTAGTCCCATTCATTCCAATCTCCAGCTGGCCTATGTCTGTCCAAACAACAGCACAAAACAAAGGATGGAAATACAACAGAGAAGAGCCAAGCACATCAATCTACCACAGATCCTCCCCAAATACACACACACACACACACACACACACGCACGCACGCACGCACGCACGCACGCACGCACGCACGCACGCACGCACGCACGCACACACACACACACACACACACACACACACACACACACACACACACACACACACACACACACACACACACACACACACACTCACACACACACTAGCAAACACACAAATGAGTATCTCACACACATACAAACGCACGCACGCACACACAAAACACACACACACGCACACCCAAACAGAACTCACACAACTCACTAACCTCTCATACTCACATATAGAAGCTCAAGAATGTCTGAAATACAGTCAAATAAAAATAAACCCAAACTGGGACCTCACACTCACCCACAAGAACACACACCCACAAGCCCACACAACCACAAGCACAAACACTATATAGAGCAGGGGTCCCCAATTACATTCAGCCGCGGGCCAATATTTTCTTGAGCGGATGGTCGGGGGGCCGGAACATAGTTATAAATGATTTGTAGACTGCAAATTGACCGCACAAAGACAAAAAACTTGGAGAGACAAATAAAATCACCGGCGAAAACCTGACATAAAGAGCTAATACGCCATACCACTGTTTTATTTTCCTCTGAAGATGGGGAGAGAAACCTGAGATAAACCTGAGAGGAAACTGAGAGAAACCTGAGAGAAACCTGAGAGAAAACTGAGAGAAAACTGAGATAAAACAAAAGGCAAACAAATAAGACGGAGATCAGCTCTTTACCATGTCTCTGAGGGGAGCAGGTTTACATGGGGACAGAGGAATGAAGGAACTATGTTACAGTCACAGCTCTTTGATTAGGTGCAAATGTGGGAACACACTGAGTGGAATAGTGTGCTGCAAGGTCTGAGCCTGCAAGGTCAGATGTGTTTAAAGTTGGCATGTGTGTGTAGAGCCACACACGATAGCTGGCTCTACTATGAACACCCTGGCAGACCTAGCCTGTGACAGTCATTGATTAAAAGCCCTCGTTTAGCATGTTGCTGTCGGGTAATTGATAAGAGCTTTGTTTTTAACGCACACACACTGAGAGGACAAGGCTAATTAAAAAGCTAACGACAGACTATTGTGTCTCCCAAATGGCACCCTATCAGCCCAGGTCAGAAGTACTTCACTGTATAGGGAATAGGCCATTTGGGACGCACGCCAACACTGGTTCCAAAGCTAGCGATCCCCACTGTCACTGCAGACGTATATTATAAGTACAATTGTCTGTGCTGGGTTTTGATGTTGGTCAGAACTTGTAATGGCTGCTGACAACGATCTTGGCTATGTTTTGATCCATGACTTTTTAGGCTACAAAGGAGAGTCATTTAAAATGGATCCCTTTGCGCTTGGTGTTTTCTGCTGCTACCTTTGAAAGCCACTAAATGGACTATTACAAATTGTTAGATATTACAACTATTACTTACCAATGAATAGGCTTCTGAAATCAAATCAAATACAATTTTATTTGTCACATGCGCCGAATACAACAGTTGTAGACCTTACCGTGAAATGCTTACTGACGAGCCCTTAACCAACAATGCAGAGATGAATAGGCTTCTGAAATCAAATCAAATACAATTTTATTTGTCACATGCGCCGAATACAACAGTTGTAGACCTTACCGTGAAATGCTTACTGACGAGCCCTTAACCAACAATGCAGAGATTTTAAAAAGTACTGAGTCAATGTGCAGGGGTACGGGTTAGTCGAGGTAACTGAGGTAATGTGTACATGTAGGCAGGGGTAAGGTGACTATGCATTGATAATAAAGAGAGAGTAGCAGCAGCGTATGTGATGAGTGTGAAGGAATGTGAATGTATGTGTATTTGTGTGTGTATGCGTGTGTGTGTGGCGTCAATATGCATGTGTGTGTGTGTTTTGTGTGTCTTTGTGTGTGTGTGTTTGTATGTGTGTGTGTTTGTTGGAGTCTCAGAGTATTATGTGTGAGTGTGTGGGAGTCCAGTGAGTGTACATCGAGCCTGTGCAAGAGAGTCAGGGCAAAAAAATATTATAAATAATAATAAAATAAGGGGATCAATACAAATAGTCCAGGTAGCTATTTGATTAACTGTTAAGCAGTCTGGCTTGGGGGTAGAAGCTGTTAAAGAGACATTTGGTCCCAGACTTGGCGCTCCGGTAGCAGAGAGAACAGTCTATGACTTGGGTGGCTGGAGTCTTTGACAATTGTTAGGGCCTTCCTCTGACACTGCCTGGTATAGAGGTCCTGGATGGCAGGGAGCTCAGCCCCAGTGATGTACTGGACTGTACGGACTACCCTATGTAGCTCCTTGTGGTCAGATGCCGAGCAGTTGCCATACCAAGCGGTGATGCAACCAGTCTGGATGCTCTCAATTGTGCAGCTGTATAACTTTCTCCGGAATAGGTGTTGTTGTGCCCTCTTCATGACTGTCTTGGTGTGTTTGCATAGGTCCTTGGTGATGTGGACACCAAGGAACTTGAAGCTCTCGACCCGCTCCACTACAGCCCCGTCGATGTGAATGGGGGCGTGCTTTGAACTCCATTTCCTGTAGTTCACGATCAGCTCCTTTGTCTTGCTCACGTTGAGGGAGAGGTTGCTGTCCTGGCACCACACTTCATCTTTGTGTCTCCCCCTCTCTCGTCCTCCTTTTTTCTCTTCCTTTCACTTTCCCTCCCACATGCCTATTTTCATTATTAAGAGTAGGCCATGAGGACTCTCATCCGCCCCTGTCAAGATGGGAGGATGGAAAAGAACGAGGGGACAGGGATGAAAGAGGGAACAGGGATGTAAGAGGGATGATATTGAAGGAAAGGATATACAGAAAACAAAGAAATGTCTACCTAGAGTTTTAGTGGCATTTATGTTTTGTTATTAACACAGAACACCCTGCAGTCTACTGACAGCGAAAGAGAGAGAGAGAGAGAGAGAGAGAGAGAGAGAGAGAGAGAGAGAGAGAGAGAGAGAGAGAGAGAGAGAGAGAGAGAGAGAGAGAGAGAGAGAGAGAGAGAGAGAGAGAGAGAGAGAGAGAGAGAGAGGGGGAGAGAGAGAGAGAGAGAGAGAGAGGGAGGGAGGGGAAGAGAGAGAGAGGGGGAGAGAGAGAGGGGAAAGAGGGTAATTAAGAGAGCCCTACAGAGAGAGAGTGGGAGGGAGGTAGAGAGATGGAGGTAGAGAGATGGAGGTAGAGGGATGGAGGTAGAGGGATGGAGGTAGAGAGATGGAGGAAGAGGGATGAGGTAGAGGGATGGAGGTAGAGAGATGGAGGTAGAGGGATGGAGGTAGAGGGATGGCGGTAGAGAGATGACGGTAGAGAGATGGAGGTAGAGGGATTGAGGAAGAGGGATGGAGGTAGAGAGATGAAAGGTAGAGGGATGGAGGTAGAGAGATGGAGGTAGAGAGATGGAGGTAGAGGGATGGAGGTAGAGGGATGGAGGTAGAGGGATGGAGGTAGAGTGATGTGTAGAGGGATGGAGGTAGAGCGATGAGGTAGAGGGATGGAGGTAGAGAGATGGAGGTAGAGGGATGGAGGTAGAGAGATTGAGGTAGAGGGATGGAGGTAGAGAGATGGAGGTAGAGGGATGGAGGTAGAGGGATGGTGGTAGAGAGATGGAGGTATAGGGATGGAGGTAGAGGGATGGAGGTAGAGCGATGAGGTAGAGGGATGGAGGTAGAGAGATGGAGGTAGAGGGATGGAGGTAGAGAGATGGAGGTAGAGGGATGGAGGTAGAGGGATTGAGGTAGAGGGATGGTGGTAGAGAGATGGAGGTAGAGCGATGAGGTAGAGGGATGGAGGTAGAGGGATGGTGGTAGAGAGATGGAGGTAGAGGGATGGAGGTAGAGAGATGGAGGTAGAGGGATGGAGGTAGAGAGATGGAGGTAGAGGGATGGCGGTAGAGAGATGGAGGTAGAGAGATGGAGGTAGAGGGATTGAGGAAGAGGGATGGCAGTAGAGAGATGAAGGTAGAGAGATGGAGGTAGAGGGATGGAGGTAGAGGGATGGCGGTAGAGAGATGGAGGTAGAGAGATGGAGGTAGAGGGATTGAGGAAGAGGGATGGTGGTAGAGAGATGGAGGTAGAGAGATGGAGGTAGAGGGATGGAGGTAGAGGGATGAGGTAGAGGGATGGAGGTAGAGGGATGGAGGTAGAGCGATGAGGTAGAGGGATGGAGGTAGAGAGATGGAGGTAGAGGGATAGAGGTAGAGAGATGGAGGTAGAGAGATAGAGGTAGAGGGATTGAGGAAGAGGGATGGAGGTAGAGAGATGAAGGTAGAGAGATGGAGGTAGAGCGATGAGTTAGAGGGATGGAGGTAGAGGGATGGTGGTAGAGAGATGGAGGTAGAGGGATGGAGGTAGAGAGATGGAGGTAGAGGGATGGAGGTAGAGAGATGGAGGTAGAGAGATGGAGGTAGAGGGATGGCGGTAGAGAGATGGAGGTAGAGAGATGGAGGTAGAGGGATTGAGGAAGAGGGATGGCAGTAGAGAGATGAAGGTAGAGAGATGGAGGTAGAGGGATGGAGGTAGAGGGATGGCGGTAGAGAGATGGAGGTAGAGAGATGGAGGTAGAGGGATTGAGGAAGAGGGATGGTGGTAGAGAGATGGAGGTAGAGAGATGGAGGTAGAGGGATGGAGGTAGAGGGATGAGGTAGAGGGATGGAGGTAGAGGGATGGAGGTAGAGCGATGAGGTAGAGGGATGGAGGTAGAGAGATGGAGGTAGAGGGATAGAGGTAGAGAGATGGAGGTAGAGAGATAGAGGTAGAGGGATTGAGGAAGAGGGATGGAGGTAGAGAGATGAAGGTAGAGAGATGGAGGTAGAGGGATGGAGGTAGAGAGATGGAGGTATAGAGATGGAGGTAGAGCGATGAGGTAGAGAGATGGAGGTAGAGGGATGGAGGTAGAGGGATGGAGGTAGAGGGATGGCGGTAGAGAGATGGAGGTAGAGAGATGGAGGTAGAGGGATTGAGGAAGAGGGATGGTGGTAGAGAGATGGAGGTAGAGGGATGGAGGTCGAGGGATGAGGTAGAGAGATGGAGGTAGAGGGATGGAGGTAGAGCGATGAGGTAGAGGGATGGAGGTAGAGAGATGGAGGTAGAGGGATGGAGGTAGAGAGATGGAGGTAGAGAGATGGAGGTAGAGGGATGGCGGTAGAGAGATGGAGGTAGAGAGATGGAGGTAGAGGGATTGAGGAAGAGGGATGGAGGTAGAGAGACGAAGGTAGAGAGATGGAGGTAGCGGGA
This sequence comes from Coregonus clupeaformis, assembly GCF_020615455.1. Lineage (NCBI taxonomy): Eukaryota > Metazoa > Chordata > Actinopteri > Salmoniformes > Salmonidae > Coregonus > Coregonus clupeaformis. The sequence continues at coordinate 46,857,445 of NC_059208.1, forward strand.
TTGAGGAAGAGGGATGTATCAATCCAAATTACATTTTTCTTCGTCACATATAAAAGGTGCAGCGAAATGCTTGTGTGCTAGCTTCCTCAACATTGCAGTACAGTACTCAATTATCAATATCAATAATAAGAGTCAAGCCAAATCAAAAATAACAAGTAGGGAGGGTTTGAGATAGCGGGACAATTGAGTCCAGAGGGAGAGTTGTTTATCAGTTTGCTGCAGTGGAGAGTGACACTAAGTCATTACATTTTAGTCATTTAGCAGACGCTCTTATCCAGTGCGACTTACAATTAGTGTATACATATTTTTTTTATACTGGCCCCCCGTGGGAAACGAACCCACAACCCTGCCGTTGCAAACGCCATGCTCTATCAACTGAGCTACATCCCTGCCGGCCATTCCCTCCCCTACCCTGGACGACTTGTGCGCCGCCCATGAGTCTCCCGGTCGCGGCCGGCTGCGACAGAGCCTGGATTCCAACCAGGATCTAGTGGCACAGTTAGCACTGCGATGCAGTGCCTTAGACCACTGCGCCACTCAGGATAGACACAAGTCATCACACACACTCAGGCAGGAGACTCACCTATCAACCCATAGACAGGGAGAGAGAGAGAGAGAGAGAGTGAGAGAGAGAGAGAGAGAGAGAGAGAGCGAGAGAGAGAGAGAGAGAGAGAGAGAGAGAGAGAGAGAGAGAGAGAGAGAGAGAGAGAGACATGGATGGAGGAAGGGGATTTTGAATGCATAAGGAGAAAGGAAGAGGAGAGTTGTTAATCAGTCAGAGGGGGGCTAAGCCACTAAGCCATCACACACACACATCACTCTACCATACAGGAGCTATACTGGGTAAAGGATGGGGAATGACACATTATTAACATAAACAACAACAACAACAATAACAAAAACAACAACAAATGATATTCTTAACTTATATAAGGGTTGTAGCTCAGTTGGTAGAGCATGGCGTTTGCAACGCCAGGGTTGTGGGTTCGATTCCCACGGGGGTATGAAAAAATAATAATAATTATGTATGCACTCACTAACTGTATGTCGCTCTGGATAAGAGCGTCTGCTAAATGACTAAAATGTAAAAAATGTGTGTTTCTCAAATCACTCCATACAGGTGTAGGATCTTAGTTTGATCCTCCTGTTGCAGGATAACTTTATCGCAATGCAGGAAATATAAAACATGTAGTGTATTTGAGGTTTAAAAAGGCTTCTGAAGTTTGACATTTTAGACTTTATTTTCCTTTACGAAAAATTTATCAACCCTTACAAAAATGTCTGTTAATAATAATTCACATTTCCTGTTGCTGCGGGATAATTTTCCTGCTGTAGTAAACTGGCTTAAATTATGATCCACATCTGTACTGTTTGTTGAAGCAGGTGTAGTGGGGTAATATTTGATATACTCTGGGTGTACAAAACATTAGGAACACCTTCCTAATATTGAATTGCACCCTCTTTTGCTCTCAGAACAGCCTCAATTCGTCGGGGCATGGACTCTACAATGTGTCGAAAGCGTTCCACAGGGATGATGGCCGATGTTGACGCCATTGCGGACCATTCTAGATACACACGGGAAACTGTTGAGCGTGACAAACCCAGCAGCGTTGTAGTTCTTGACACACTCAAACCGGTGCGCCTGGCACCTACTACCATACCCCGTTCAAAGGTACTTAATATATTGTCTTGCCCATTCACCCTCTGAATTTCACACACACAATCCATGTCTCAATTGTCTCAAGGCTTAAAAATCCTTCTTTAACCTGTCTCCTCCCCTTCATTAACACCAACTAAAGGGGATTTAATAGGTGACATAAATAAGAGATCATAGCTTTCACCTGGATTCAACTGGTCAGTCTGCCATGGAAAGAGTTCTTAATGCTTTGTACACTCAGTGCATTCGGAAAGTATTCAGACCCCTTCACTTTTCTACATTTTGTTACGTTACAGCCTTATTCTAAAATAGATTAAATAAATGTTTTTCTTCATCAATCTACACACAATACACCATAATGACAAAGTCGAAAACAGAAATACCTTTTTTACTCGAAGTTGAGGTCAGGTGCATCCTGTTTCCATTGATCATCTTTGAGATGTTTCTACAACTTGATTGGAGTCCCCCTGTGGTAAATTACATTTGATTTGGAAAGGCACACACCTGTCTATATAAGGTCCCACAGTTGAGATGTCAGAGCAAAAACCAAGCCATGAGTTTGAAGGAATTGTCCATAGAGCTCCGAGAAAGGATTGTGTTGAGGCAGGGAGGTGACCAAGAACCAGATTGTCACTCTGACAGAGCTCCAGAAGGACAACCATCTCTGCAGCACTCCACCAATCAAGCCTTTATAGTAGAGTGGCCAGACGGAACCCCTCAGTAAAAGGCACATGACAGCCCACTTGCAGTTTGACAAAAGGCACCTAAAGGACTCTCAAACCATGAGTAACAAGATTCTCTGGTCTGATGAAACCAAGATTGAACTCTTTGGCATGAATGCCAAGCATCACATCTGGAGGAAACCTGGCACCATCCCTACAGTGAAGCACGATGCTGTGTGGATGTTTTTCAGCGACAGGGACTGGGAGACTAGTCAGGATCGAGGGAAAGATAAACGGAGCAAAGTACAGAGAGATCCTTGATGAAAACCTGCTCCAAAGCGCTCAGGACCTCAGACAGGGGCGAAGGTTCACCTTCCAACAGGACAACAACCCTAAGTACACAGCCAAGACAACGCAGGAGAGGCTTTGGGACAAGTCTCTGAATGTCCTTGAGTGGCCCAGCCAGAGCCAGAAATTGAACCCGATCGAACATGTCTGGAGAAACCTGAAAATAGTTGTGCAGCAAATCTCCCCATCCAACCAGGCAGAGTTTGAGGGGATCTGCAGAGAATAATGGGAGAAACTCTCCAAATACAGGTGTGCCAAGCTTGTAGCGTCATACCCAAGAAGACTCAAGGCTGTAATCGCTGCCAAAGGTGCTTCAACAAAGTACTGAGTAAAGCGTCTGAATACTTATGTAAATGTAATATTTCCATTTCTTTATTTGTAATACATTTGAAAAAGATTATAAAAACCTGTTTTTGCATTGTCATTATAGGGTATTGTGTGTAGATTGATGAGGGAAGAAAGGAATGTAATCAATTTCAGAATAAGGCTGTAACGTAACAAAATGTGGAAAAAGGGAAGGGTCTGAATACTTTCCGAATGCACTGTGTATAAGCATATATGGGCATATATGTTTCCACATTACAGTACCAGTCAAAAGTTTGGACACAACTACACATTCAAGGGTTTTTCTTTATTTTACACATTGTAGAATAATAGTGAAAACTTCAAAACTATGAAATAACACATATGGATTCATGTAGTAACCAAAAAAAGTGTTAAACAAATCAAAATATATTTAATTTTTTGAGTCTTCAAATAGCCACCTTTGCCTTGATGACAGATTTGCACACTCTTGGCATTCTCTCAACCATTATTCTACAATGTAAAAAATAGTAAAAATAAAGAAAAACCCTTGAATGAGTAGGTGTGTCAAAACTTTTGACTGGTAGTGTATATGCCCATATAAAACATGTAAGTAATATACATATATTGCCATATATTACTTTTCAGTATCATAAACTGGTAAGGAAACCATTATACAGTATGCAAGGCTCTTTGAGATCCAGGTTGACATAATTCCCTTTTATCTGTAAGGAAACCATTATACAGTTTCCAAGGGTCTTTGAGATCCAGGTTGACCTAATTAACTCTAATCTGCTAATCCACTGAATAAAATGCTAATGAGGACAAACTGATTGAGACTATTCATGTTTAAGATCCAGATCACTTCATCAACAAGCAGGTATTTTCAATTAACGTCACCCAGGCATAATAAACCCTACAAAAATTAAGCCAAGTCTGTCCCAAATGGCACCCTATATCCTATAAAGTGCCTTATTTTTGACCGGGGCCCATATGGCTCTGATCAAAAGTAGTGCATTGTATAGGGAATAGGGTGCCATTTGGGACGCATCCCAACTCTACTTTTATTGGTCCTCCCTGTGCAGTGTGTTCACAGATTTATGAGCTAGCAGCACCTCTACTCTCTAACTCTCCCTGAGCTGCATATCAGAGCACTCAATGAGAATGACTCAACACCAGGCCACTGCTTTAGCACCACGCAATGCTGCTTTTTCAAATGCAGTGTCAGATCATTACGTTTTATACACATAACATTGATTTGTTTAGAGGGAAGCAGGACTCATTGAGCTCGCAGTGAGGGGATAAAATAAACAAATGAAACAGTAGTAATCGATAGGTTTCCAACTGCATATAATTTAGAGAATGGAGAATGGAGATCGACACAGGCAGAAAGACATGGACAGGCAAACAGACAGATAAAGTCAGACAGGTAAAGGCAGACAGAAGCAGCTCGACAGAAAAACAAATAGATTGCAGACAGAGCTGCATGCTTCAAATTGAGGTTATTATTTCTGATTAGAACTGAACAGTGAAACAACCCCTCGGTCACATTGAAGTGCTCTCTGAAACACACCTTTTCATGACCCTCATAGCTACACGTAAACACACTGCACATCGCACACGCATACACACACACACACACACACACACACAAATACACGAAAGGACACACACATTGACCCCCCCCCCCACAAACCCAAGAGCCCTGGGGATTAAGGTGTGTCCAATCACCTGCTGCAGTAATGATTGGAGCGCAGTGAGAGACATGGATTAGGTGTATCGGGGCGGACAAGGCCAAGAAGGAAATGAAAAGAATAGCAGCATATGCATGGAGATTGTTGCCCTGGACAACAGCAATCAATAAAACATTAAATGGTTGCAGGACGGGGAACAAGGTGCCGTAGCCATCTGGAACTGACTGGTTATGGTATTTATCCATTTCAAAGGGTCTCTGCAGAAATACATCAACCACAATCAAAGGAAGCAACAAGAGCCTTTTATGGTAGCCTAAAGAGGACTAAAGTGGTTATGGTATTAGGTATTTTGTTGTTGTTCTACTGGTATGATATTATACTGGTTATGGTATGAGCAGGGGTGAAAGTAGGCCGGTATGGTCCACTACGGATTACCGGCAAAGTAAATAGTTGGGGTACTCCGTACCTGTAAAATGTGAGCCTATCACAATAATTAAAACAAAGATGCCAAGAAAATGAGCGAATGGACTTGAAAACGGCTGGAAAATCTAAAAAATATAAACATTTGTGCCAGGGGCCTAGTGCTCGATTGTTCGGAGCCGTAGCTTACAGTTTTAGCCCATCGCCAACACCCTAGCTAGTCGTGAGCCTACTAAATCTTAACAGGTACTCGCGTTGCCCCTAGCGAACATTGAAAATTGCCATTGAAATAAAACGACTTCATTATTGTAATAACAGCTTGATTCACCGGTGCTTGGGCTGAGGCCTCTCCACTTATCAACAGCTACAACAACGTGTCAAATTCCGACCCGAGTTAAGTGAGTGTAAATATAATTCCCTTTTCTCTCTATGCATATTCTGACTTGGAATTTAAGCATGAGAATAGCATGATATTTGTTTTGGGTGGAGATTGAATAAATGAAGATGTGGCGGAGGTGTGTCTACAGATACACAGTATTCTGGCCTTGCCTTAATTCCCTAATAATTTAACCACCGTTACGTGCGAGGAAACCATAAATAAGGTCTTACAAACCTACCGGTTCCAAGTGGAAAAAGCATCTGCTTAATTTCTTCATGTATAAATAACACCATTCTCCATGCATCGTCATCTACAACTTGTTATTAGCTATTGATAAGAGCTAGGTAAATGAGTAATCCATTTAAATAAGGGATTTTTACATATAAATTATACTTTTTTAAATCTATTTTTCCTTATAATCGCTGGAGAAAAACGTAAATTGTTATGGAGCAGAGCACAGACCAAGCCGTAACAGTTTGAAACCGATGGTTAGTGCAGGCAAATGCAGGCAGTAGACGAGGATATACCCTACTATTGTACACTATTCTCCCTATTACAGTCTTCCAACAGATGAATATGCATATTCATTAATCCCTAATATTCTGAACCCGTTCTCTTGATATGAACTTAATCCCAGCAGTGCTAAACCCTCAGGTTTTGGCATTTCAATAGGTTGCAGCTATTCCACTGAGTGTAACCTCAATACCATCACACTCAATTCTAGTATACGCAGAGGAGGACTCGATTCCACCTTACAAAGCTCAGGTTAGTTTTGAATTGGGCCCAAAATGTAATGGACATTTGCTGCTCTACAATTACCACTGCACCTGTGGCTGTCGAGACAGGAGCTCTAAAACATTCCAACTTAGAGCTTTTGACAAATGTACCTTCAAATAAGGTTTCTGATGTGTGATTTCTCTTGACATGTTAAGGTAGAGAAGAATAAAGAGATCGAGAGAGAGACTGCAATGGGAGTAGAGGAGGAGGATAGAGGAGTGCAGTTAACTATAATTTAAGCTTAGAGCGATAGCGGTTGTCATAAAGAGACTGTATATTTGCATTGTATGCATTACTGTGTATATGCACAAGCTGTAAGTAGGGTTTCCTGATTGGATTTGGGGTAGATAAAGCATGTGTGTGTGTGTGTGTGTGTGTGTGTGTGTGTGTGTGTGTGTGTGTGTGTGTGTGTGTGTGTGTGTGTGTGTGTGTGTGTGTGTGTGTGTGTGTGTTGTACTGTAGGTGGAGGGGGCCAGAGATGTAATTGAGGCATGTTTGACACTGTAAGCAACAATGTAAAAAGCTGTTAACAAATTTGCCTGGGGAAAAATAGAGGGAAGGATGGCAGAGAGGGAGGAGGAGAGGAAGAGAGGAAGAGAGGATAATGGTTTCTACAGTGGAGTAGAGCAGGCCTTTCCTCATTAATAAAACATTTGGGTAGATTTAGGAACAAGCCTTTTACAGTTCTAGCCATTTTCCTCTCTTACATCCCTCTCTCCTGCTCTGCCTCTTCACCTACTCTTTCTCTCTCCTCTGTCTCCTCACTCTCTCTCCTCTGTCTCCTCTTTCACTCTGCCTCCTCACTCTCTCTCTCCTCTGTCTCCTCTTTCACTCTGCCTCCTCACTCTCACTCTCTCCTCTGTCTCCTATCCTCTTTCAATCTGCCTCCTCACTCTCTCTCTCCTCTGTCTCATAATATGAGATACACTCTTCCTTCTTATCTTTCTCTCTCTTTCTCCCCCTCTCTCCATTTATCTCTCTCTCTCATCTCTCTCTCTCTCTCACTCTCTTTCTCCCATCATCTCTTTAATAGCTATTGGGGAGGAAGGAAAGGAAAGGCTCTGTGGTAAACAAGCAGGCATCCACTCCATTTTGTCTCTGTCGCCCCTCCATTAGGGCTCAGAGTGCATTTGGTTTCCACAGTGGAAGCACAAATATAATAAGCACCGTGCAGTAGTTTGGGATGCACCCGAGTAGCAGGGAAAATGGAGCAGATTTAAGATGTATGTGTCCAGGTATTGAAATGGACAAAAATCCCTCTTCACTAAATTACCCCCATCCTACACAGCATCCCCTACCACTTTGTCTAAATATATTGAACACACAGGCCAAAGTACACACAAACACCCACACACGCAAACACACTCCATTATACGTCCCATACCGTTGTGTATTTATGTCAGTGAGTGCTTATGCGCTGTTCTGTGAGTCACCTTATATGAACAGAGCAGGATGTAAACACAGAGGGAATTGGGGAATATGAGAATGGTGAAATCATCAAAAGCATCACCATGGAGACATCAGCACAACAGTATAGGAATGAACAGGGAGAAGAGCAGCAGTAACAGACCTAAAGCATATGCATTCTTCACAGTATATGGACAGCATGATGTCACTCAATAGAAATGTACACTGCTCAAAAAAATAAAGGGAACACTTAAACAACACAATGTAACTCCAAGTCAATCACACTTCTGTGAAATCAAACTGTCCACTTAGGAAGCAACACTGATTGACAATACATTTCACATGCTGTTGTGCAATTGAATAGACAACAGGTGGAAATTATAGGCAATTAGTAAGACACCCCCAATAAAGAAGTGGTTCTGCAGGTGGTGACCACAGACCACTTCTCTGTTCCTATGCTTCCTGGCTGATGTTTTGGTCACTTTTGAATGCTGGCGGTGCTTTCACTCTAGTGGTAGCATGAGACGGAGTCTACAACCCACACAAGTGGCTCAGGTAGTGCAGCTCATCCAGGATGGCACATCAATGCGAGCTGTGGCAAGAAGGTTTGCTGTGTCGGTCAGCGTAGTGTCCAGAGCATGGAGGCGCTACCAGGAGACAGGCCAGTACATCAGGAGACGTGGAGGAGGCCGTAGGAGGGCAACAACCCAGCAGCAGGACCGCTACCTCCGCCTTTGTGCAAGGAGGAGCAGGAGGAGCACTGCCAGAGCCCTGCAAAATGACCTCCAGCAGGCCACAAATGTGTATGTGTCTGCTCAAACGGTCAGAAACAGACTTCATGAGGGTGGTATGAGGGCCCGACGTCCACAGGTGGGGGTTGTGCTTACAGCCCAACACCGTGCAGGACGTTTGGCATTTGCCAGAGAACACCAAGATTGGCAAATTCGCCACTGGCGCCCTGTGCTCTTCACAGATGAAAGCAGGTTCACACTGAGCACATGTGACAGACGTGACAGAGTCTGGAGACGCCGTGGAGAACGTTATGCTGCCTGCAACATCCTCCAGCATGACCGGTTTGGCGGTGGGTCAGTCATGGTGTGGGGTGGCATTTCTTTGGGGGGCCGCACAGCCCTCCATGTGCTCGCCAGAGGTAGCCTGACTGCCATTAGGTACCGAGATGAGATCCTCAGACCCCTTGTGAGACCATATGCTGGTGCGGTTGGCCATGGGTTCCTCCTAATGGAAGACAATGCTAGACCTCATGTGGCTGGAGTGTGTCAGCAGTTCCTGCAAGAGGAAGGCATTGATGCTATGGACTGGCCCCCCCGTTCCCCAGACCTGAATCCAATTGAGCACATCTGGGACATCATGTCTCGCTCCATCCACCAACGCCACGTTGCACCACAGACTGTCCAGGAGTTGGCGGATGCTTTATTCCAGGTCTGGGAGTAGATCCCTCAGGAGACCATCCGCCACCTCATCAGGAGCATGCCCAGGCGTTGTAGGGAGGTCATACAGGCACGTGGAGGCCACACACACTACTGAGCCTCATTTTGACTTGTTTTAAGGACATTACATCAAAGTTGGATCAGCCTGTAGTGTGGTTTTCCACTTTAATTTTGAGGTGACTCCAAATCCAGACCTCCATGGGTTGATACATTTGATTTCCATTGATAATTTTTGTGTGATTTTATTGTCAGCACATTCAACTATGTAAAGAAAAAAGTATTTAATAAGATTATTTCATTCATTCAGATCTAGGATGTGTTGTTTAAGTGTTCCCTTTATTTTTTTGAGCAGTGTATATTACCTTTTAGCCAAGGGTCATGTTCAGTGGGGAACATTTTAACAAAACATTTTACAACAAAACATTTAAATGAGCATTCTTATTGGTCAAGATCAGGTTGTATCTTCCCATTTCATTGCCGTTTTAAGACGTCATGCCTGCTGAACTTGACCCTGGCATATTGATACAGATGACAGATGGAGCATCGTTCACACCACACACTCAGGGTCTCAATCTACACAGCTCTCCAATCTCCACAGCTCTCCAATCTACACAGCTCTCCAATCTACACAGCTCTCCAATCTACACAGCTCTCCAATCTACACAGCTCTCCAATCTACACAGCTCTCCAATCTACACAGCTCTCCAATCTCCTCCTAACAACCTCCTCTATATGTTCCACATGCCCCCACTCATCTCTTAGGCACAGCTCCTACTTCCATCTAACACACTGCATACAGCATGGACACTACCTTCCCATCATCTCTTCAAATAATCTACCTCTCCTCTCCTCTTCCAATCTCTCTCCCCCCCCCCTCCATCCTACCTATTCACACTAATGTTTTTAGCAACAGATTTTGTCCATGACTACAGTATCTAGCAAGGGCAGAACCACTAGATCATTTGACACATTGTTTGTTCTTTGTGCTCCTCTCTCTCTCTCTCTCTCTCTCTCTCTCTCTTTCTCTCTTTGTGGTGACATAATGCGTTGTGGACGGTGGTAGATATCTTATGCAAGGGTAAAAATTGGCTCCATCATTGTCAAGCGTTTTGTTTGCCAGCGCTGTGAAAGGAGTTCAGTCAGGCGTGCAGTGTGAGATGGATGGCACAACAAAGATGCATTGTTTATAAGATAGATGGTTACAGTTACAAAACCCATGCATCCGCTAGACGCAGTGTGAACAAACGCATCAGCAAAGCACATTGCATACTTCTTCTATTCACTTCACATGTTTCCTCCTTTAGTTGAACATGGAAGTGGCAGAAGTGTCAATATACTGAAAGGCGGCGGAGGCATCTTTGTTAACCCTTTACACTCGTACCTGTGTACGGGTTGAACATGGCAGATGGGGGCACTAATAAACACCTTAATTGGAATACAGTGGCTGTATTTTTTATTACATTTTTCATTTAAGCTTTATTTAACTAGGCAAGTCAGTTAAGAACAAATTCTTATTTACAATGACGGCCTACCCCAGCCAAACCCGGACGACGCTGGGTCAATTGTGTGCTGCCGTATGGGACTCCCAATCACGGCCGGATTGTGATACAGCCTGGAATCGAACCAGGGTCTGTGGTGACGCCTCTAGCACTAAGATGCAGTGCCTTAGACCGCTGTACAGTAAGATGCTGTAAATAAAGTCATAGCTCAGGTTCTGTGCTTCACAGTGCTGTATGGGTTTTGACTGACAGACGTTCCGAACTTGAGCACTGGATGCAACAAGAAGTTGCCCCCATCCCTCCCGCTAATTGGGCAACTTTTGCAAATGTTTTGTTGTCTGAATGAGGAAAATGCTGTAAATTAAGAGGACTCTATGTATTTTGAAAGATGAGACATTGAGGATTATAATAAATACCGCTTTGATGTCATACTAGCAAGTCAAACACCCATGAGTCCAAATGTGCACTTCACATTTCCACATCATAAAACTCATGTCATATACAGTGTCAACGTTTCTGATCACTATGTTTGATGTACAGTTACAAGATGACATGGCGTCATATCCTGTGTTGTTCTGAACAGAATGAGCCCATGTTTGTTTATTGTGAGGAAATTCCGCTGCAGCACATGGAGGATCAGTTTCCCTGAATTACATTGTGAAAACCTAACACTGTAATATCGTATTTTATAACTTAGCAAGTCATGTTAGCTTTCAAATGATGCCCACCTGACCCAGATTGCGATTTATAATGGACCGTTTTTGGATTGCGTAAACAACAACAGCAATTGTGTGATGGCAGGGAGGCAGGGTTGTGTTCCAAACAAAACAACTACAAGTGTGCTTGCTCTACTTCCCATGTAGCTCAGTTGGTAGAGCATGGCGCTTGCAACGCCAGGGTTGTGGGTTCGATTCCCACGGGGGACCAGTATGAAAAAAAAAAAATGTATGCACTCACTAACTGTAAGTCGCTCTGGATAAGAGCATCTGCTAAATGACTATAATGTAATATATACTTCCTCAACGGCACAGCTAGGAGAGCTAAAAAAAAAACACCTTATAGTTGAAGAATCTTCTTCGAGTCTTAAAAATGCATTACAATTACTTAGGAACTGTGCACACTTTGGAGAGGTGTGTGGCCACTTAGAGATACCAGTTAGTCCTCTCACTTAAACCATTGTAATTTTTGTTGTCTTATGTTGCACCTATCCCACATTTTCCAGGAATATTCTTCTCATGTTTCTGAATGTATCCAGAGTATTTTCAAATATCATTATCAACACATGTTAAATGCACATAACATCAACACTGTAATGTTTGGATCTTGTGTCAGGTGTCCTTACCTTTGGTGTAATAATTCTCCCATAATCTCCAAACTGTTCCCTTTCAATTGCTACCATGGTTATGCATTTCATATTTATTCTGTAAGAAACATTTCAATGTAGCCCTATCCATATAGGCCAATTCCCACGAGTGTAAAGGGTTAAAGGGAAATGAACATATTGATATGGTAAGGCCAGAAGCACCTCTATTGTTTTGGGGGCCGTAAAAGAGATTGTTGCTGTTTTAAAGCACATTTTCTGCAATTCTACACATTTGTCCATGGGGCAGAGAGAAAAGTTTGCAGTTTTAAAACTAATTTCATGCAGTTCTACACATTTTGGCATGACTTATGTTAAAATGATATCTGAGTGAAAGTGACTAACAAAATCAATAGCGGGTGCCTGCATGTCAGGGCCCCTGGGCAAGTGCCTTGCTTAGTAATCAGGGCCCCTGGGAATGTGCCTTGGTCAGTAAATCAGGGCCCCTGGGCAAGTGCCTTGGTCAGTAAGTCAGGGCCCCTGGGCATGTGCCTCGGTTAGTAAGTCAGGGCCCCTGGGCATGTGCCTTGTTCAGTAAGTGAGGGCCCCTGGGCAAGTGCCTTGGTCAGTAAGTCAGGGCCCCTGGGCAAGTGCCTTGGTCAGTAAGTGGGCCATAATTACTACAAGGTTTAGATAGCTGGCTAGACTTTTTTCTTGGTCGGGGGCCTCCTAGTGTTCGGGTAGTCTGCGTTTAGGTAGAGGCGGCTCTGGGTAAGGCGGTATGTGCACCCACAAGCATAAACACGGATGCGTGCGTACACACATTTACTCAAATACACATTACAATTTTTGATTTACCATGCATGGCCATTTACACAGAACATGAACACACACACACACACACACATACACACACACGCACACACACACACACACACACAAATACACACATACACACACAACCACAAACACAGAGGCCAGAGGGGTTAGTTAATGACCTGCTGTTGTGGCCATTAACTTTGTGTCTGTGTGTCTCTCCCTGGTCTGCACTATGTCTGTGTGTCTCTCCCTGGTCTGCAATGTGTCTGTGTGTCTCTCCCTGGTCTCCACTGTGTCTGTGTGTCTCTCCCTGGTCTGCGCTGTGTCTGTGTGTCTCTCCCTGGTCTGCACTGTGTCTGTGTGTCTCTCCCTGGTCTGCACTGTGTCTGTGTGTCTCTCCCTGGTCTCCTCTGTGTCTGTGTGTCTCTCCCTGGTCTGCACTGTGTCTGTGTGTCTCTCCCTGGTCTGCACTGTGTCTGTGTGTCTCTCCCTGGTCTGCACTGTGTCTGTGTGTCCCTCCCTGGTCTCCACTGTGTCTGTGTGTCTCTCCCTGGTCTGAACTGTGTCTGTGTGTCTCTCCCTGGTCTCCTCTGTGTCTGTGTGTCTCTCCCTGGTCTGCACTGTGTCTGTGTGTCTCTCCCTGGTCTGCACTGTGTCTGTGTGTCTCTCCCTGGTCTCCTCTGTGTCTGTGTGTCTCTCCCTGGTCTGCACTGTGTCTGTGTGTCTCTCCCTGGTCTGCACTGTGTCTGTGTGTCTCTCCCTGGTCTCCTCTGTGTCTGTGTGTCTCTCCCTGGTCTGCACTGTGTCTGTGTGTCCCTCCCTGGTCTCCACTGTGTCTGTGTGTCTCTCCCTGGTCTCCTCTGTGTCTGTGTGTCTCTCCCTGGTCTGCACTGTGTCTGTGTGTCCCTCCCTGGTCTCCACTGTGTCTGTGTGTCTCTCCCTGGTCTCCACTGTGCCTGGTGGTCCAGGCTACACACCTGGCCTTCTCTGTGCTACACTCTGTTCAACAGCAATATAGGAAGACCAGTCAAACAACGGCTTGGAGAAAATGTTGGCTTTTATAGTGTACAGACTGGAATGTACAACCTACCCACCCACACAGACCTATAACGGTTGGTATATGAAGAAAGATAACAGTCTCTCACACACACAAACACATTTTTATTAATTGTTTTATTATCCAGAGCGACTTACAGGAGCAATTAGGGTTAAGTGCCTTGCTCAAGGACACATCGACAGATTTTTCACCTACCTAGTCGGCTCAGGGATTAGAACCAGCAACCTTTCGGTTACTGGCACAACGCTCTTAACAACAGCTCCCTCTTCTAAGAAGAGTACTCTTCCACACAGCTTTTTGAAAGTACATTTTTATGGGATTATTTTTTATCAGGTATTTACACTTTTTACCTCTAAATGTAGAGGTGAAGTATTTGGTGCTAAGAAGTATTTTTAGATTTATTTATTCATTTTCTGAGCTGAGCCTTAACGTAAAGACTATTATGTTCCCCTAGTTGAAAACTGGAAAAAGTTTAAATGCATACTGCATAAAGTAAACATACAGACATACATGACACATTTGTATTTGTATCTGTATGTATTATGGATCCCCATTAGTTCCTACCAAGGCAGCAGCTACTCTTCCTGTGGTCCAGCAAAAGTAAGGCAGTTATACATTTTAAAAACATTACAATACATTCATAACAGATTTCACAACATATTAAGTGTGTGCCCTCAGGCCTCTACTCTACTACCACATATCTATAACACAAAATCCATGTGTACATGTGTGTATAGTGCGTATGTTATCGTGTGTTTGTATGCATGTTTGTGTTGCTTCACCGTCCCCGCTTTTCCATAGGGTGCATTTGTATCTGTTTGTTAAATCTAATTTTACTGCTGGCATGAGTTACTTGATGAGGAATAGACTTCCATGTAGTCATGGCTATATGTAGAACTGTGCGCCTCCCATAGTCTGTTCTTGACTTGGGGACTGTGAAGAGACCTCTGGTGGCATGTCTTGTGGGGTATGCATGGGTGTCGTTTCATTCAACATGTCAATACTTCTCACTAATACAAGTAGTGATGAAGTCAATCTCTCCTCCACTTTGAGCCAGGAGAGATTGACATGCATATTATTAATGTTAGCTCTCTGTGTACATCCAAGGACCAGCCATGCTGCCTTGTTCTGAGCCAATTGCAATTTTCCTAAGTCCCTCTTTGTGGCACCTGACCACACGACTGAACAGTAGTCCAGGTGCAACAAAACTAGGGCCTGTAGGACCTGCCTTGTTGATAGTTCTGTTAAGAATGCAGAGCAGCGCTCTATTATAGACAGACTTCTCCCCATCCTAGCTACTGTTGTATCAATATGTTTTGACCATGACAGTTTACAATCCAGGGTTACTCCAAGCAATTTAGTCTCCTCAACTTGCTCAATTTCCACATTATTCATTGCAAGACTTAGTTGAGGTTTAGGGTTTAGTAAATTATTTGTCCCAAATACAATGCTTTTAGTTTTTGAAATATAATACATGCACACACAGACACACACAGACACACACACACACACAGACACACACACACACAGACACAGACACACACACACACACAGACACACACTCCAGTCAAACATTCCTCCATACAAAAACTGCATTATCCGGTCTGTTTGTTTGGTGTGTTTGACCTTGTCTCTGGGAGGGAGCTAAGGGAAGAAAGGGACCCTTGTCATCTCATTCAGGGCTGAGTCTGGCCTTATAATGGCAATCAGCACTCCAAATCTGGCTGACATTTTGTTCCTGGTGATGTGCAGCTTTGTATACTGGGTGGGAGCTGGGCCGGGCCGGGGCAGACTGATGTTTATACCTGTGATTACAGCCTGACCTTTCAGCTCGACACACCGCTAAATAACACTGAACACACATCTAAATCTGCAGAGTAACGCCACACACAGAAACATCTCCTAGGGAGGCCGCCCCCAGGTGCTTAGGGTAGGCAACAACACATCCGCCACACTGACCCTCAACACGAAGGCCCCTCAGGGGTGCACACTTATTCCCCTCCTGTACTCCCTATTCACCGACGACTGCGTGGCAGCGCATTACTCCAACACCATCATTAAGTTTGCAGATGACGCGACGGTGGTAGGCCTGATCACCAATGACGGTGAGACAGCCTACAGGGAGGAGGTCAGAGACCTGGCAGTGTGTTGCCAGGATAACAACCTCTCCCTCAGTAAAACGAAGAAGCTGATCTTGGACTGCAGGGCCGAGCACACCTCCATTAACATCGGCAGTGCAGTACGGGAGCAGCAAGTTCCTCAGTATCCACATCACGGTCCAAACACAGTCTTGAGGAGGGTATTTGGGTTAATTGCCTTGCTCAAGGGCACATTGACAGTTTTTTCATGTAGTCATCTTAGGGGTTTGAACCAGCAACCTTTCGGTTACTAGCCCAACGCTCTTAACCGCTAGGCTACACTGCTGCTACTCTGTTTATCATCTATCCTGATTGCCTAGTCACTTTTACACCTATCCATATGTACCCCTGCACATTGACTCAGTACCGGTACTCATTGTACAGTATATAGACTCGTTATTGTTATTTTATTGTGTTACTATTTCCTTTTTTAATGTAGCTAATTTTTCTTACTTTTTAACTCTGCATTGTTAGGAAAGGGCTTGTAAGTAAGCATTTCAAGGTAAAGTATACCCCTGTTGTATTCGGCACATGTGACAAATACAATTTTATTTTATTTTATTTCAATATAATTACGACTCACAGACGCATGACATCAAACTAAAATAGCATCCAAAGTATGTATGGTACACTGATACACAATAGCTCCAAAGTTCTAATTTCTCAATCTCTCTTCCCCTTTGTGTTATTGTCATTTTCCTGTGACAACTCTGCCCAAACCCTCCATCTCTCTCATTCCCTCTTCTCACTCATCTCTCATCCTCCCCTCCAAACACTTTTGAGTCATTGGTTATTGTTCTCTCTCTTCTCTTTTCTCTCTCTCTCCCTCATTGATTTCTGCGTCTGCAGCCCAAATTAGAGGCTGATTCTCCTGCTGTTGAATAATCATGTCTGCCTGCCAGCAAGCTCATTCACAATTTGTTAAACACATAAAGTAAACCACCCAGATCCAGCACTAATTGTCACGGCAGCACAGCTTTTCAATCTAAACAAGCACCATTTCTCTCCAGATGAATTATGACAAATATAAAGCCCAGCTGATCAAGAGTTATATTTTGGTTTTGCTGGAAATGTTTGCTTATTTGTTGGAAAACATTGACAGTACCTTTCTGTATATAATTCAGTAGCTGATTGCC
Source organism: Coregonus clupeaformis (assembly GCF_020615455.1). Classification (NCBI taxonomy): domain Eukaryota; kingdom Metazoa; phylum Chordata; class Actinopteri; order Salmoniformes; family Salmonidae; genus Coregonus; species Coregonus clupeaformis. The sequence goes on from NC_059208.1 coordinate 46,874,489, forward strand.
ATGATTAGCTGAAGCAGGTGTGATAGACAGGGGAGATACCTAGTCAGTTGAACAACTGAATGTGTTCAACCGAAATGTGTCTTCCACGTTTAACCCAACCCCTCTGAATCAGAGTGGTGCGACGGGCTGCCTTAATCAACATCCACAGCGCCCAGAGAGCAGTTGTTGGGGGTTAACTGCCTTGCTCACGGGCAGAACAGCAGATTTTTCTACCTTGCCGGTCAGGGATTCCAAACAGAGAGCTTTTGGTTACTGGCCCAATGGTTACTGGCTCTTAACCACTAGGTTACCTGCTGCCCTCCCACTTCAGAGGGGCTGAAGTGAGAGCAAGCCAGTGGAGGCTTCTCACACGGAAACCACGTCTTTGATGTGGTTGATACCATTCCATTGATTCCATTCCAGTCATTATTATGAGCCGCCCTCCCCTCAGCAGCCTCCACTGAAGCATGCACACGCAGTAGCACTCCAGGACCAGAGTTGGTCAATGTGGTTTTAAAGCGAAACAATGGTTCTGCTCAGGTCAATAAGTTAATGAAAATATTCATAAAGTGTCACATAGTAAGAGTGCAGATCAGGTCCACCCCGTCCATTGATTTTCATCTTAAAGGCAAAACTGATCGTAGATCAGTACCTACTTTGAAACACTTCTTGAATGCAGGCCATGTTTCATATGCTTAACATAACAATCTGAAAAAGCAGTCACATTCTTTAATCAAGAACTTAATTGTGTTATCTAAACAGCCATATCTCTTCATCTCTTTATATCTTGTTATTCATAGCCTCTCAAGATCACAATGATAATATATATTGTAATAGCTATTTGTATCAGTGGATATATATATCTTCAAATGAGAAGAAAAATAGAATAGTTCAAGGGCTGAAGATGATAGAGGGACAAACTCCAACAGCCTGCACCACGTGACATTGAAGATGATAGAGGGACAATGATCACTTGTCTAAGGGTTTTCAGGGCAGTGAGTTGGGCAACAGAAACAGCCTCTTCAGACAGAGACAGAGCCATCAAAGCCATCCACTTTCAAGTGAAATGTCAAGCTGCTTTGTAATAGGCTGTAGTGATGGCTTGGATGGCTGGAGCATTGTGCCTGAAGAAAATGAGAAGTTTATTTTATTTTCTCTTATTCACAGAAGCCAAAATATTAAATACTGAATATTTATTGAGAGAGAGAGCGTGAAGAGAGGAGAGACAGCAAAAAAGAGGGAAAGAGGGAGAGCTTGAAGAGAGGAGCGAGCAAAAAGAGGGAGCACAGAGAAAGAGAAAAGACAGGGGGCAAAGCCTTGTCATTTTCTCACTGTTCATCCTTGTGTTTAGAAAAGCAGAACAAGGATATTACTTGAAATGAAAAAGACTACTGCCTGCGGCGTCACTATAATCTCTGTTCACTAAACGGACAGTGAAACATCATCCTGTCTGAATCAGAGTTGGGGATATGTGACTCCCGTCATGACGTCCTGTCCCTCAGAGGGGGCAAAACTGGCAATCTTCTCCATGTTTTGTAATTAACAGTCTTGCCCAAGACACATATACAGACAAACACACTGAGGGGCAGATACATAGGTACACATACAGCTTACACACACTCACGTAGACGCATGCATGCACACACACACACACGAGCACACGTACATCTCCACCCACTGTAACATGACATCGGTGACAAGGAAATGAGGATGAAGAAAAAAGGAGGGATAGAGAAGCAAAGGAAGGAAGGAGAGCACAAAATATACCTAATGATGGAGGAACAGTCATGACATAGTGGTTGAGAGAGAGGCGGAACAGACGTGACATAGTGGTTGAGAGAGGGGCGGAACAGACGTGACATAGTGGTTGAGAGAGGGGAGGAACAGACGTGACATAGTTGTTGAGAGAGGGGCGGAAAAGACATGACATAGTGGTTGAGAGAGGGGCGGAACAGACGTGACATAGTGGTTGATAGAGGGGCGGAACAGACATGACATAGTGGTTGAGAGAGGGGCGGAACAGACGTGACATAGTGGTTGAGAGAGGGGCGGAACAGACATGACATAGTGGTTGAGAGAGGGGCGGAACAGACATGACATAGTGGTTGAGAGGGGGTGGAACAGATGTGACATAGTGGTTGAGAGAGAGGCGGAACAGACATGACATAGTGGTTGAGAGAGGGGCGGAACAGACATGACATAGTGGTTGAGAGGGGGTGGAACAGACGTGACATAGTGGTTGAGAGAGGGGCGGAACAGACATGACATATTGGTTGAGAGAGGGGCGGAACAGACATGACATAGTGGTTGAGAGGGGGTGGAACAGACGTGACATAGTGGTTGAGAGAGGGGCAGAACAGACATGACATAGTGGTTGAGAGAGGGGCGGAACAGATATGACATAGTGGTTGAGAGAGGGGCGGAACAGACATGACATAGTGGTTGAGAGAGGGGCGGAACAGACATGACATAGTGGTTGAGAGGGGGCGGAACAGACATAACATAGTGGTTGAGAGAGGGGCGGAACAGACATGACATAGTGGTTGAGAGGGGGCGGAACAGTGTAATGGAAATTCTCCCTTTAATCAATAATGAGGAGAGGCAAAGTCAATAATCAATCAAGGTATTACTTTTATTAAAAACGTATTGCAATAAGTGAGCTGGTCACACAACACACAAAGTGAACGGAGTGAGAGCCCAAATAATACAGAAACTCAAGGGGTAAATATAGAAACACAAAACTGCTTAGTCATGGTTGGTTCCACTCCTCCCTGGCAGATCAGGGCATTAAAAGCTATCTTGTTTTCTTCTTGTGGCCAGGTGTATTGGGTGTGTGAGGTTATAGCACACAAACAAGTGCTAACGGCTGTTCCGTTACTCCTTTCTCTACCAAGCTAGCCTCCGTTATCTTCTATCTCCCCACTGCTTTGCCCTTGGAAGATATGAGAAGAAACAGGATGGGCTGAAACACTGTGGTCACTTTTCAGAGGCTCTTTGTCTTATGCCGTGTGACCAGGTTACTCAGAAGTAAAGAGAAATTGAAACAATACAGGTCTATCTGTTCCTCAAGTTTATCTCTATCCCATGTCCTTGACTACACGCCTAGACCAGCTGCGGGGAATGAATGTGGAAGAGATTAACCATCCTTTCTCAGAAGTACAGCATTTGCAC
>NC_059208.1:46882638-46932638 GCF_020615455.1 Coregonus clupeaformis
GAGCAAAAATCCCAGAACCACACGGGGGGACCTAGTGAATGACCTGCAGAGAGCTGGGACCAAAGTAACAAAGCCTACCATCAGTAACACACTACGCCGCCAGGGACTCAAATCCTGCAGTGCCAGACGTGTCCCCCTGCTTAAGCCAGTACATGTCCAGGCCCGTCTGAAGTTTACTAGAGTGCATTTGGATGATCCAGAAGAGGATTGGGATAATGTCATATGGTCAGATGAAACCAAAATAGAACTTTTTGGTAAAAACTAAACTCGTCGTGTTTGGAGGACAAAGAATGCTGAGTTGCATCCAAAGAACACCATACCTACTGTGAAGCATGGGGGGTGGAAACATCATGCTTTGGAGCTGTTTTTCTGCAAAGGGACCAGGACGACTGATCCGTGTAAAGGAAAGAATGAATGGGGCCATGTATCGTGAGATTTTGAGTGAAAACCTCCTTCCATCAGCAAGGGCATTGAAGATGAAACGTGGCTGGGTCTTTCAGCATGACAATGATCCCAAACACACCGCCCGGGCAACGAAGGAGTGGCTTCATAAGAAGCATTTCAAGGTCCTGGAGTGGCCTAGCCAGTCTCCAGATCTCAACCCCATAGAAAATCTTTGGAGGGAGTTGAAAGTCCGTGTTGCCCAGCGACAGCCCCAAAACATCACTGCTCTAGAGGAGATCTGCATGGAGGAATGGGCCAAAATACCAGCAACAGTGTGTTGTGAAGACTTACAGAAAACATTTGACCTCTGTCATTGCCAACAAAGAGTATATAACAACGTATTGAGAAACTTTTGTTATTGACCAAATACTTATTTTCCACCATAATTTGCAAATAAATTCATAAAAGATCCTACAATGTGATTTTCTGGATTTTTTTTTCTCATTTTGTCTGTCATAGTTGACGTGTACCTATGATGAAAATTACAGTCCTCTCTCATCTTTTTAAGTGGGAGAACTTGCACAATTGGTGGCTGACTAAATACTTTTTTTCCCCACTGTACATGTATTTTATCTATATATATATATATATATATATATATGCTTATTTTTAATTTTTTATAACCCATCTTGATTCTTGACAGTCTCAGGCAGAAATCAGTCCCAGTAACTTGTAAATGTCTAGTATTCCGAGTTCTCTTGACAAATCCTAAAGTAGCCATGGACAAGAGTCCACTTTATCCATGTACAAAGTCAGGATGTTATCAAAATGCCATGGGCATTGATTTATCCATGATTGATAGAGCAGTCTGGCGTCAGTATTACAGGAAGGAGATATCTTCTCTGAGAGGGATGGATGATGGTTACTGCTGGGTCCTAACAGGGCTGAGGAACCGGGTTCACTGCCACTCCGAAAAGGTCCACTGTCTCGGCACAGCCGAGGAAGCGTGCTACGTGTGCTGAACAGGAGGTAGGTGAGTTCTGGTTCTCTAGTAAGCAACGTTCAAACTCTGTGAACTATTTGGAACCGTCTGTCCGGATCTTAATAATAATAATATGCCATTTAGCAGACACTTTTATCCAAAGCAACTTACAGTCATGTGCGCATACATTTTTACGTATGGGTGGTCCCGGGGATCAAACCCACTACCCTGGCGTTACAAGCGCCATGCTCTACCAATTGAGCTACAGAGGACCACATCTTCTGGATCACAGGGTGTGAAGAGGTACACTGTGCCACCTTCATCTTCAGGTCTTGACAGTGCCGTTGCCATGTAGACGGTGGGAGGCCACACACTGCCCATAGCTCTCCATCTCTTTATGGCAATACTTGGTGGTGATATCCATGGCAACCTGCATGTTTGCAGTGGAAGTAATTTGAAGGCTTGTTTAGAATGCCTATGTAAGAAAGCTGTTCATTGACTATAGCTCAGCATTCAACACCATAGTACCCTCCAAGCTCATCATCATGCTTGAGGCCCTGGGTCTCAACCCTGCCCTGTGCAATTGGGTCCTGGACTTACTGATAGGCCGCCCCCAGGTGGTGAAGGTAGGAAACAACATCTCCACTTCGCTGATCCTCAACACTGGGGCCCCACAAGGGTGATTGCTCAGCCCCCTCCTATACTTCCTGTTCACCCATGACTGCGTAGCCGTGCATGCCTCCAACTCAATCATCAAGTTTACAGACGACACAACAGTAGTAGGCTTGATTAGATGAGGTGAGGGCTCTCGGAGTGTGGTGTCAGGAAAATTACCTCTCACTCAACATAAAAAAGGAGATGATTGTGGACTTCAGGAAACAGCAGAGGGAGTACCCCCCCTATCCATATCGACGGGACAGCAGTGGAGAAGGTGGAACGTTTTAAGTTCCTCGGCGTACATATCACTGACAAACTTAAATGGTCCACCCACACAGACAGTGTGGTGAAGAAGGCGCAACAGTGTCTCTTCAACCTCAGGAGGCTAAAGAAATTTTGCCTGTCACCTAAAACCCTCAAAAACTTTTACAGATGCACAATTGAGAGCATCCTGTTGGGCTGTATCACCGACTGGTATGGCAACTGCACCTCCCACAACCACAAGGCTCTCCTGAGGGTGGTGCGGTCTGCACAACGCATCACCGGGGGCAAACTACCTGCCCTCCAGGACACCTACAGCACCCGATGTCACAGGAAGGCCAAAAAGATAATCAAGGTCAACTACCACCCGAGCCACTGCCTGTTCACCCCACTATGATCCAGAAGGCGAGTACAGTACAGTACAGTACAGGTGCATCAAAGCTGGGACCGAGAGACTGAAAAACAGCTTCTATCTCAAGGCCATCAGACTGTTAAACAGCCATCACTAGCACAGAGAGGCTGCTGCCTACATACAGACTTGAAAATCACTGGCCACTTTAAGAAATGGAACACTAGTCACTTTAATAATGTCACTTTAATGTTTACATATCTTGCATTACCCATCTCATATGTATTTACTGTATTCTATATTATCTTATCAATGTTTACATATCTTGCATTACCCATCTCATATGTATATACTATGTAAACTTACATTTTGTATTGCCATATCATTTTTGTATGTTCTCTATAGTAATGCACTTGAAAATGCATCAATTGAACAATTCGGCACATTTGGGCGGACTTGATACAAAATAGTATTGCAATGCTTCACTGGATCAATCTGAAACTTTGCACACACTCTGCTGCCATCTAGTGGCCCAAATCTAAATTGCGCCTAGACTGCAATATTATATTGTGGCCTTTCTCTAGCATTTCAAAGATGATGAAAAAAATAAATAGAAAACTGATGTTTTTTTGTTTGTATTATCTTTTACCAGATCTAATGTGTTATATTCTCCTACATTTATTTCACATTTCCACAAACTTCAATGTGTTTCCTTTCAAATGGTATCAATATCCTTGCTTCAGGTCCTGAGCTACAGGCAGTTAGATTTGGGTATGTCATTTTAGGCGAAAATTGAAAAAAAGGGTCCGATCCTTAAGAGGTCAATACTGGTGTAGTTGGTTGCATGTAATAACACCATGGAGTTGATATTCTATGAAATGTAATATATTTACAACTGAGCTACTGAAATGTAAAGTGCAAACCTTATATTGTATATACATACTAGGGCTGTCAAACATTGAGTTAATCGAAGGATTTGCTGTGATTAATCATAATTATTTGCAAATTCAGAATTTGATCAAATTGAGCTATAATTTAAGATGGTTTATACAAAAAGCATTACAATAATATTGAAGTCTTGATTTTGTTCAAAGTAATGGTTAGAAAAATCAGGTAAATTGATATTGCACACTTTATTTAACTTGTTTTAACATTGCATTGTTGATTTTAGCTGTATAGATTATGTAATTTTGATGTTTTCAGTGTATTTTGAATGCTTTCAGACAATGTGATTGCCAAAGTATTTGAACACTCATCAAATGACCCCCCCCCCACCCCCCCCCTAGACACACACACACACACAATGCACACATAATAATATCAAAAGGCTCAACACGCACATAAACATACCTAGAACATAACATAAAGCACACACACACCTAGCATCACAAGTCAACGTCAACCGAGAATAGTCACACAAACAATCCCGGTTTTCCTTGTAATGGGAGAAGCTAAATTAACAGGAGCAGCAGGTGGTGTGTTCTCAGTCAAAACAAGAGGATTGGAGAAGGATGGATGATAGGATGGATAATAAAGTGGATGATAAGATGGATGATAGGATGGATGATAGGGTGGATGATAGGATGGATGATAGGATGGATGATAGGGTGGATGATAGGGTGGATGATAGTGTGGATGATAGGATGGATGATAGGGTGGATGATAGGGTAGATGATAGGGTGGATGATAGGGTGGATGATAGGGTGGATGATAGGATAGATGATAGGACGGATGATAGGGTGGATGATAGGGTGGATGATATGATGGATGATAGGGTGGATGATAGGGTGGATGATAGGATGGATGATAGGGTGGATGATAGGGTGGATGATAGGATGGATGATAGGATGGATGATAGGGTGGATGATAGGGTGGATGATAGGATGGATGATAGGGTGGATGATAGGATGGATGATGATTAGTTTCTCTTCTGCATCCTTCATCTTCACAGCTTCACCTTCAGACTAACAATGCTGCCGATCTGCTGTTTTCTATTCATCTTCTATTCATTATTTTTTCACATGGTATTTCTTTGTTCATTTGTCTGTTGTTCTTTGCTCCTCTGCTCCTATTATTAGTGAGGTTCACCATTGTCTGTAACACAGTGACAGACTCAAACATGCAAGTACTTACACAGCCACAGAAACAGACACAGACAGTCAAGTTTACGTCATATGTTATGCATGCGCCACTACGCAGCCTAACAAACCAAAGTGAATAAATGTGTTTGCTTAGAGAAAATGCATAGACTCCACGTAAGGTCAGTGAGGGAGCGAGGGAGAGAAAGGAAGAGAGGACGAGAGGAGTGGGTAAATGGGCATATCAATCGCAAGGATAATCCTCTCCCTGGCTGTCAACTCAGGTTTAAGGACTTTCCTTGAGAGAGAGAGAGAGAGAGAGAGAGAGAGAGAGAGAGAGAGAGAGAGAGAGAGAGAGAGAGAGAGAGAGAGAGAGAGAGAGACGGACAGACGGACTGAGTAAGGTGGTTATGGGGTTAGAGAGAGAGTTGAAGGAGAGGTGTGTGTACATGCAGCATCACATAAGGCAGGTCATTTAAGGTCTTCAGTAAACACTCCCATTAGTTCTCTTCTACAGTTGAAGTCGGAAGTTTACATACACCTTAGCCAAATACATTTAAACTCAGTTTTTCACCATTCCTGACATTTAATCCTAGTAAAAATTCCCTGTCTTACGTCAGTTAGGATCACCACTTTATTTTAAGAATGTGAAATGTCAGAATAATAGTAGAGAGAATTATTTATTTCAGCTTTTATTTCTTTCATCACATTCCCAGTGGGCCAGAAGTTTACATACACTCAATTAGTATTTGGTAGCATTGCCTCTAAATTGTTTAACTTGGGTCAAACGTTTCGGGTAGCCTTCCACAAGCTTCCCACAATAAGTTGGGTGAATTTTGGCCTCCTGACAGAGCTGGTGGAACTGAGTCAGGTTTGTAGGCCTCCTTGCTCGCACACGCTTTTTCAGTTTTGCCCACACTGAGTTCAGTGCTTTGTGATGGCCACTCCAATACCTTGACTTTGTTGTCCTTAAGCCATTTTGCCACAACTTTGGAAGTATGCTTGGGGTCATTGTCCATTTGGAAGACCCATTTGCGACTTCCTGACTGATGTCTTGAGATGCTGCTTCAGTATATCCACATAATTTTCCTTCCTCATGATGCCATCTATTTTGTGAAGTGCACCAGACCCTTCTGCAGCAAAGCACCCCCACAGCATGATGCTGCCACCCCCATGCTTCACGGTTGGGATGGTGTTCTTCGGCTTGCAAGCATTCCTCTTTTTCCTCCAAACATAACGATGGTCATTTTGGCCAAACAGTTCTAGTTTTGTTTCATCAGACCAGAGGACATTTCTCCAAAAAGTACGATCTTTGTCCCCATGTGCAGTTGCAAACCGTAGTCTGGCTATTTTATGGCGGTTTTGGAACAGTGGCTTCTTCCTTGCTGAGTGGCCTTTCAGGTTATGTCGATATAGGACTCGTTTTACTGTGGATATAGATACTTTTGTACCTGTTTCCCCCAGCATCTTCACAAGGTCCTTTGCTGTTGTTTTGGGATTGATTTGCACTTTTCACACCAAAAGTAAGTTCATCTCTAGGAGACAGAACGCGTCTCCTTCCTGAGCGGTACGATGGCTGCGTGGTCCCATGGTGTCTATACTTATACTATAGTTTGTCCAGATGAACGTGGTACCTTCAGGCGTTTGGAAATTGCTCCCAAGGATGAACCAGACTTTTGGAGGACTACAATTTATTTTCTGAGGTCTTGGCTGATTTCTTTTGATTTTCCGATGATGTCAAGCAAAGAGGAACTGAGTTTGAAGGTAGGCCTTGAAATACATCCACAGGTACACCTCCAATTCACTCAAATGATGTCAATTAGCCAATCAGAAGCTTCTAAAGCCTTGACATATTTTTCTGGAATTTTCCAAGCTGTTTAAAGGCACAGTCAACTTAGTGTATATAAACTTCTGACCCACTGGAATTGTGATACAGTGAATTATAAGTGTAATATTCTGTCTGTAAACAATTGTTGGAAAAATTATGTGTCCTATCCGACTTGCCAAAACTGTAGTTTGTTAACAAGACATTTGTGGAGTGGTTGAAAAACGAGTTTTAATGACTCCAACCTAAGTGTATGTAAATTTCCGACTTCAACTCTATACTCTGGTTTCTCTTCTGTTCTTCATCTCTGCTTGCATATCAACCCCCCTCAAGGGAATCCTATCTGAATTGAATCTCTTATTAGGACTCGAGAGCCTGTGTGTGTGTGTGTGGGGGTGTTCATCAGTGTGTGCGTGTGTGTGTGTGTGTGTGTGTGTGTGTGTGTGTGTGTGTGTGTGTGTGTGTGTTTGTGTGTAGCCCATGGCGCCTTTGGACCCCTATTACCCTCAGCATGTGGCAAGCTGTCAAGTTTACTTTTCTCTTTTGGGTGCAACCTACCTCCTGTGCCCCCTCTCTGTCTCTCTCACTCTCCCTCTTCTCCCCTCACCTGAGAGCTAGCTACTTGGCAGACCAAAATATCCACAGCAAAAGAACACCCCATAAGAATTAAGTCTCACGCCCACACAAAGATAATTCAGCGAACAATACACACATATAAAGGTATTTGTGAGTAGAAATCAAACTGGATGGTCTTCGGAGATAGATGGAAGGGGTTGTGGGTAGCTGAATGATGGGATTAAAAACAAACGAAATATAACTAATGTAAAATATACTTTGTCCCTAAAATGTAAATAGTATGTATAAGCTGGAAATAGAAGCCTAAGTGTTGTTGTCCATTAGTTTACTCCAATTAGGGGAGGGGTGGTAGGGTACGGGGAAAATAATAAAGGAAATGTATTTTTAAAAGATATACACTACCAGTCAAAAGTTTGGACACACCTACTCATTCAAGGGTTTTCCCTTATTTTGAATATTTTTTACATTGTAGAATAATACTGAATAAATCAAAACTATGAAATAACACATATGGAATCATGTAGTAACAAAAAAGGTGTTAAACAAATCAAAATATATTTTATATTTGAGATTCTTCAAATAGCCACCCTTTGCCTTGATGACAGCTTTGCACACTCTTGGCATTCTCTCAACCAGATTCATGAGGTAGTTACCTGGAATGCATTTCAATAAACAGGTGTACCTTCTTAAAAGTTACATTGTGGAATTTCTTTCCTTCTTAACGTGTTTGAGCCAATCAGTTGTGTTGTGACAAGGTAGGGTGGGGGGGATTTCCCTGAAGGAGCTGCAAAGCTCCACATCGGAGATTGGAGTATCTGTCCATAGGACCACTTTAAGCCGTACACTCCACAGAGCTGGGCTTTACGGAAGAGTGCCGAGAAAAAAGCCATTGCTTAAAGATAAAAATAAGCAAACACATTTGGTGTTCGCCAAAAACCATGTGGGAGACTCGACAAACATATGGAAGAAGGTACTCTGGTCAGATGAGACTACATTAAGGAAAACGCTATGTCTGGTGCAAACCCAACACCTCTCATCACCCCGAGAACACCATCCCCACAGTGAAGCATGGTGTTGGCAGCATCATGCTGTGGGGATGTTTTTCATCGGCAGGGACTTGGAAACTGGTCAGAATTGAAAGAATGATGGATGGCGCTAAATAAAGGGAAATTCTTGAGGGAAACCTGTTTCAGTCTTCCAGAGATTTGAGACTGGGACAGAGGGTCACTTCCAGCAGGACAATGACCCTAAGCAAACTGTTAAAGCAACACTCGAGTGGTTTAAGGGGAAACATTTAAATGTCTTGGAATGGCCTAGTCAAAGCCCAGACCTCAATCCAATTGAGAATCTGTGGTATGATTGCTTTACACCAGTGGAACCCATCCAACCTGAAGGAGTTGCCTTGAACTCAGTTGCTGCAGTTTTGCAGTTTTGCCTTGAAGAATGGGTTAAAAATTCCAGTGGCTAGATGTGCCAAGCTTATAGAGACATACCACAAGAGACTTGCAGCACTAATTGCGGCAAAAGGTGGCTCTACGAAGTATTGACTTTGGGGGGGGTGAATAGTTATGCACGCTCAAGTGTTCTGTTTAAAAAAAAAGTAAAACAAGTATTTCTTGTATTTTGCATCTTCAAAGTGATAGGCATGTTGTGTAAATCAAATGATACAAACCCCCCCAAAATCCATTTTAATTCCAGGTTGTAAGGGCAACAAAATAGGAAAAATGCCAAGGGGGGTGAATACTTCTCAAGCCACTGTATATGTGTATTTGTTTGCAGTGTTTGAACCGTTAGTGTGGCAATTTCAAGCCTTTGTTGTTATTGGTTGGGGCCTAATAGTGATGTTATGTGCCGCAGGTTGCATAATAGAACAACATGAATAAACAGAATGAAATCCAATAATGCAATTATTAGCTGCTAATTAAGCTTAGTGATCTTATCAATATTGTTTTGTCTAAGACTATTTGCTTATTACAAGTCTTAGAAAGCATAATAATACTGAAAAATGTACAGTTATTCCCTCACTGTGGATAAAAATAAACGTTCAACCTCATAAATAAGCAAAAGACCCGGTGTTTCAATTCAACACGTGTTAATAACTGTAACAATGTAGAAATCAGAACCCTCGTTAGTAAAAAACTATAATTTCAATCTAATTGTCTCCCTTGTTTAACAACCTTCAATTAATCATCATTAGCATAACACTTAACTCGGACTCCTTCAATTAAATTCCATCAATGGCTCCAGTCAAAATCCTAATGTTGAGGCTATCAATGATCATCCATTAACAATAGATAGGATTAAAGGGTGTTTTAACTATAAATCACCTCTCATTGAATATCACTAAGACCATGCTGTGTCCTAAATGGTACCCTATTCCATATGTAGTGTACTACTTTAGACCTATTTCCTATAGGCACTGGTGAAAAGCAGTGTACTACATAGGGGATATGGTGCTATTTGGGACGTGGTAAGTATACAGAATAGTACTCACCAGCATTGCACTGATGATGTGCCCACGTATGCATTCTAAAATATTTTTATATTTATATAATTCCAACAGCTGGTCTTCTTTATACCTACACCTGTTTCCTACTTTCACTCACATTAGTTTTAGCAACACTTTTTTTATTAGCATTTTGTGAAATAAAATACTTGGGACTTACTGAAATCAACTTAATGCAACTTGTTGCAGCGACTGTAGGATTTAGTTAGTGTTTTGAATTGTTTCTTTCTTTAATATTTGGCACCCTTTTGATTTGAGTTGTTTTAGTCCTTGAGCCGGTTGAATTGCTGTTATTCCTGAAAATATAATATAGACAGAGTTCTTCAGTGATTCAGACATCATCATACTTTCACAGTTTTCTCTGTCTTGCATTTCTTATGTGGATGTTACAGGTGGCCTTGACGTGACTCCACTATAACTTTTTCCACGGCCCATACCTCGAGTGCACTAACACTGACAATCTGCTCTTCAGGCCTACGTTACAGTGGGAGCATTAAAAAGGACTTGCCAGTATTTTCATTATTTTTGTATTTCATTATTTGATTATTTTTCCTTTCGAAAGTACCTTTTACTATTTGCTACCTTTTTAAAAGAGACTTTGTCCGTCATAAATCTCCTAACGTTATTCCAGGCTCAGACTCCTCTCTGACTGAACCTTTGCTAATGCTGTTTATCAAATTTGCTTAGCATTAGCTTACCTACTAGAAGCTTGACAAGGGACAAATGAGAGAAAAAGAGGAAGGAGATGTGGAAACAAGAGCAGAAGAGAGGGACGAGCACACACACACAGCGGATCAAACGCACAACTTCACCACTACACACACGTCTTGGAGTGGCACTTGACATTCCCGCTGCTTAGAGACCGGGTTTATCTGAGCTAAAGTCTTGGTTTACCATGGTGAAGAGCTGTTTTAAACACCACCACTTGACCTTACACTCCCACTCTGCTCTGTCACCACGGGCTAAATGTCAAGCCCACATTAACTCCTGACACTGCATGGATAAAAATGTCCTCAGAAAGCATGAATACTGGACATACACGTGCACCAAACAAGCATGCATAGACACACACACTCTCTCACACATGGTTAGGCATGTATATGGTACATGTATACATACACAAGTACGTAGTACACATACACACACATACATATAAACTTGTACATGTGTGCTCTCTAAGACCCTTCCAATCCATCATTGAATTTCTTATCTCCTTTAAAACCCTCCTCACTTCACTTATCTATTAGCATTGTCTGTGTGTGGATGTCAGTTTCTCCCTTTACCTTCCTTTGCTATCATAATGCAACATTCTTACTGTCTCTCCCCCTCTCTCTCTCTCTCTCTCTCTCTCTCTCTCTCTCTCTCTCTCTCTCTCTCTCTCTCTCTCTCTCTCTCTCTCACTCTCACTCTCTCTCTCTACCTCTCTCAAACATACACTCACACACCATCTCTTTACCTTCCTTTGCTATTATAATGCAACACTCTCACTGTCTCTCTCTCTCTCTCTCTCTCTCTCTCTCTCTCTCTCTCTCTCTCTCTCTCCTCTCTCTCTCACACACACACTATCTATTTACATTCCTTTGCTATCATAATGCAACAATATCACTCCCCCCCTCTCTCTCTCTCTCTCTCTCTCTCTCTCTCTCTCTCTCTCTCTCTCTCTCTCTCTCTCTCTCTCTCTCTCTCTCTCTCTCTCTCTCTCTCTCTCTCTCTCTCTCACACACACACACACACATAGACACACAGACACCATCCCTTTACCTTCCTTTGCTATCATAATGCAACACTCTCAGACACACACACATGCATGCACACTCACACACCTGGTCTCACCTGTCATGGACCAGCCACCTGTCATATGGTTATGCCCAGGAAGCCAATGAACCAACACACACACCCACACACACCATCCCTCACACATGTCACCTCATATGTCACCAGCCTGACTGCCATGGCAGAGGGGGATGGTGGCAGGGAGGAGGAGGGGAGGCATGTAAGGAAAGGACAGGGGAATAGAGAATAGAGGAGTGCTAACCAATTTGTTAGCAGTTGATAAATAGAGGTCTGGAAGGTAAATCACTACTGGGAAGTAAATGAAATAAAGGGAGAAAGACAGGGAGGGGAAGGGAGGAGAGAGGGAGGGAGGGCAGGGGAGGAGGTATGGGAGGTTATTAGCAACCTTAGCTGATGTAAACAATGTCAGTCTGGTTGTATGGGGAGGCCATATTTAATAAGAGACATTCAGAGATAAATTATAACCCGCTCCAACTGCAGTAAAAACAGTCCAAAATCATACTAGTTTAGGTGCTGACCTATTTAGGTGCCTTAGACTTACAGTACCTTGCTCATTTGTTGGTTATTATTTGTGTGAGTGAACAGGAGTGTGACTTCAGTAAATTCACTGTTGAATAAGTAATTTTAATTTTTCTCTGGCTCTGAGTCTGTCTATTTCTCCCTCTCTTTCTCTAGACTAAAATATATCTCTGACAGTTTACCTATTTGCTTATGGTCTTGCCTACGCCTAGCGAACAGTTTTTAAAATTATATGAGAAAAATATATTCCATTTTATTTGGAACTGCAAGCCAGACTAAATTAAACGGGCCTATTTATATAATGAATATGAATTCGGTTGTCAGAAATTATTCAATATTAAAGCATTAGACCTATCACTAAAACCTTCATTCATACAAATTGTATACTTAATTCCGAACTAGTTCTCTAGCAAATTAGTAAGATTATCTCACCCCATGTTCAAAAATGGCTTTTTTTCCCTTTATTCAGATTAGAACACTTCACTTTCAGTTATTTGAAAAGGAAATCATCTCCCAAATATCACTATTTCTAAAACAAGCCATAGAAAGTTGGTTGCAATATCAATTTAATCCTCCAGAAACGACAGAACAAATAATGCAACAAATATTGTGGTTAAACTCAAATATACTAATTGATAAAAAAAAATGTTATTTTTTGAAAACATGTTTAAAAAAGGTATAATCTTCGTAAATTATATCATAGATAGAACTGGTGGAGTTATGTCGCACATGCAGCTAACAAAAACATATGGAAATGTCTGCTCTACCCAAAATTACAACCAAATAATTGCAGTATTACTGCTAAAATGGAAGAGGAAAGTGTAAGGGGGAAAAAGTAAGGAACTTGTCTGTCGGCCCTGCATTAAAGACCATAATTGGTTATAGAAAACTGTGATAAATTAAAAAGTATACCAGTTTCATTTAAGGACCAAAGGATTGATAGCCCTCCCATATAAAGTGAGGGAAAAAAGTATTTGATCCCCAGCTGATTTTGTACATTTGCCCACTGACAAAGAAATTATCAGTCTATAATTTTAATGGTATGTTTATTTGAACAGTGAGAGACAGAATAACAACAAAAAAATCCAGAAAAACCCATGTCAAAAATTTTATAAATTGATTTGCAAGTATTTGACCCCCTCTCAATCATAAAGATGTCTGGCTCCCAGGTGCCTTTTATACAGGTAATGAGCTGAGATTAGGAGCACACTCTTAAAGGGAGTGCTCCTAATCTAAGCTTGTTACCTGTATAAAAGACACCTGTCCACAGAAGCAGGACTGAAATCCTGCAGCGCCCGCAAGGTCCCCCTGCTCAAGAAAGCACATATCCAGGGCCGTCTGAAGTTTGCCAATGAACATCTGAATGATTCAGAGGAGAACTGGGTGAAAGTGTTGTGGTCAGATGAGACCAAAATCGAGCTCGTTGGCATCAACTCAACTCGCCGTGTTTGGAGGAGGAGGAATGCTGCCTATGACCCCAAGAACACCATCCCCACCGTCAAACATGGAGGTGGAAACATTGTGCTTTGGGGGGGTTTTTCTGCTAAGGGGACAGGACAACTTCACCGCATCAAAGGGACGATAGACGGGGCCATGTACCGTCAAATCTTGGGTGAGAACCTCCTTCCCTCAGCCAGGGCATTGAAAATGGGTCGTAGATGGGTATTCCAGCATGACAATGACCCAAAACACGGCCAAGGCAACAAAGGAGTGGCTCAAGAAGAAGCACATTAAGGTCCTGGAGTGGCCTAACCAGTCTCCAGACGTTCATCCCATAGAAAATCTGTGGAGGGAGCTGAAAGTTCGAGTTGCCAAATGTCAGCCTTGAAACCTTAATGACTTATAGAAGATCTGCAAAGAAGAGTGGAACGAAATCCCTCCTGAGATGTGTGCAAACCTGGTGGCCAACTACAAGAAACTTTTGACCTCTGTGATTGCCAACAAGGGTTTGCCACCAAGTACCCTTGCAGAGGGGTCAAATACTTATTTCCCTCATTAAAATGCAAATCAATTTCTAACATTTTTGAAATGCGTTTTTCTGGATTTTTTTGTTGTTATTCTGTCTCTCACTGTTCAAATAAACTTACCATTAAAATTATAGACTGATCATGTCTTTGTCAGTGGGAAAACGTACAAAATCAGCAGGGGATCAAGTACTTTTTTCCCTCACTGTATAAGATGGAAGTAGAGGCCTAAGCATTGTTGTTCACTAGTTTACTCCAATTAGGGGAGGGGTGGTGGGGTTAGGAAAATAGTAGTGAAGGAAAATGTTTTTTTTAAAAGGATGTAAATATACACTACCGGTCAAAAGTTCTAGAACACCTACTCATTCAAGCGTTTCGCTTTATTTTTTAAATGTTCTACATTGTAGAATAATAGTGAAGACATCAAAATTATGAAATAACACAAAGGGAATCATGTAGTAACCAAAAACGTGTTAAATAAATCAAAATATATTTGATATTTGATATTCTTCAAATAGCCACCCTTTGCCTTGATGACAGCTTTGCACACTCTTGGCATTCTTTCAACCAGATTCATGAGGTAGTCACCTGGAACGTACTTCTTAAAAGTTAATTTGTGGAATTCATTTCCTTCTCATTGCATTTGAGCCAATCAGTTGTGTTGTGACAAGGTGGGGGGTAAAAGATCAAGTCCGTATTATGGCAAGAACAGCTCAAACAAGCAAAGAGAAACGACAGTCCATCATTACTTTAAGACATGAAGGTCAGTCAATACGGAACATTTCAAGAACTTTAAAAGTTTATTCAAGTGTGGTCGCAAAAACCATCAAGTGCTATGATGAAACTGGCTCTTATGAGGATCACCACAGGAAAGGAAGACCCAGAGTTACCTCTGCTGCAGGGGAAAAGTTTGTTAGAGTCACCAGCCTCAGAAATTGCAGCCCAAATAAATGCTTCACAGAGTTCAAGTAACAGACACATCTCAACATCAACTGTTCAGAGGAAACTGTGTGAATCAGGCCTTCATGGTCCAATTGCTGCAAAGAAAGTCCAAATTTAAAATTTTTGGTTAGAACCGCTGTGTCTTTCTGAGACCCAGTGTGGGTGAACGCATGTATATTTCCCACTGTAAAGCATGGAGAAGGAGGTGTTATGGTGAGGGGTTGCTTTGCTGGTGACACTGGCAGTGATTTATTTAGAATTCAAAGCACACTTAACCAGCATGGCTACCACAGCATTCTGCAGCGATATGCCATCCGCTCTTATCCAGAGCGACTTACAAATTGGTGCATTCACCTTATGATAGCCAGTGGGACAACCACTTTACAATTTTATTTATTTTTATTATTAGTAAATTTTTTACTTTATCCTATCCCAGGTATTCCTTAAAGAGGTGGGGTTTCAAGTGTCTCCAGAAGATGGTGAGTACACTCCGCTGTCCTGGCGTCGTGAGGTAGCTAGTTCCACCATTGGGGTGCCAGAGCAGCGAACAGTTTTGACTGGGCTGAGCGGGAACTGTGCTTCCGCAGAGGTAGGGGGGCCAGCAGGCCAGAGGTGGATGAACGCAATGCCCTCGTTTGGGTGTAGGGACTGATCAAAGCCTGAAGGTACAGAGATCCTGTTCCCCTCACAGCTCCGTAGGAAAGCACCATGGTCTTGTAGCAGATGCAAGCTTCAACTGGAAGCCAGTGGAGTGTGGGAAGGAGCGGGGTGACGTGAGAGAACTTGGGAAGGTTGAACACCAGACGGGCTGCAGCGTTCTGGATGAGTTGTAGGGGTTTAATGGCACAGGCAGGGAGCCCAGCCAACAGCGAGTTGCAGTAATCCAGACGGGCGATGACAAGTGCCTGGATTAGGTCCTGTGCTGCTTCCTGTGTAAGGCCGGGTCGTACTCTGCGAATGTTGTAGAGCATGAACCTACAGGATCGGGTCACCGCCTTGATGTCAGCGGAGAATGACAGGGTGTTGTCCAGGGTCACGCCAAGGCTCTTTGCACTCTGGGAGGAGGACACAACGGAGTTGTCAACCATGATGGAGAGATCATGGAACGGGCAGTCCTTCCCCGGGAGGAAGAGCAGCTCCGTCTTGGGGAGGTTCAACTTGAGGTGGTGATCCGTCATCCACACTGATAGGTCTGCCAGACATGCAGAGATGCGATTCGCCACCTGGTTAATGGCTTAGTGGGACTATCATTTGTTTTTCAACAGGACAATGACCCAACACACCTCCAGGCTGTGTAAGGGCTATTTTAGCAAGAAGGAAAGTGATGGAGTGCTTCATCAGATGACCTGGCCTCCACAATCCCCCAACCTCAACCAAATGTAGATGGTTTGGGATGAGTCGGACCGCAGAGTGAAGGAAAAGCAGCCAACAAGTGCTCAGCATATGTGGGAACTCATTCAAGACTGTTGGTAAAGCATTCCATGTGAAGCTGGTTGAGAGAATGCCAAGAGTGTGCAAAGCTGTCATCAAGACAAAGGGTGGCTACTTTGAAGAATCTCAAATATAAAATAAATGTTGATTTGTTTAACACTTTTGTGTTTTCTACATGATTCCATATGTGTTATTTAATAGTTTAATTTTCTTCACTATTATTCTACAATGTAGAAAATAGTAAAAGTAAAGAAAAACCCTTGAATGAGTAGGTGTTCTAAAACTTTTGACCGGTAGAGTATATGTATGTAAACTCAGCAAAAAAAGAAACATCCTCTCACTGTCAACTGCGTTTATTTTCAGCAAACTTAACATGTGTAAATATTTGTATGAACATAACAAGATTAAACAACTGAGACATAAACTGAACAAGTTCCACAGACATGTGACTAACAGAAATGGAATAACGTGTCCCTGAACAAAGGGGGGGTCAAAATCAAAAGTAACAGTCAGTACCTGGTGTGGCCACCAGCTGCATTACGTACTGCAGTGCATCTCCTCCTCATGGACTGCACCAGATTTGCCAGTTCTTGCTGTGAGATGTTACCCCACTCTTCCACCAAGGCACCTGCAAGTTCCCGGACATTTCTGGGGGGAATGGCCCTAGCCCTCACCCTCCGATCCAACAGGTCCCAGACGTGCTCAATGGGATTGAGATCCAGGCTCTTCGCTGGCCATGGCAGAACACTGACATTCCTGTCTTGCAGGAAATCACGCACAGAACGAGCAGTATGGCTGGTGGCTTTGTCATGCTGGAGGGTCATGTCAGGATGAGCCTGCAGGAAGGGTACCACATTTCCTGCAATGACAACAAGCTCAGTCCGATGATGTTGTGACACACCACCCCAGACCATGATGGACCCTCCACCTCGAAATCGATCCCGCTCCAGAGTACAGGCCTCGGTGTAACGCTCATTCCTTCGACGATAAACTCAAATCTGACCATCATCCCTGGTGAGACAAAACCACGACTCGTCAGTGAAGAGCACTTTTTGTCAGTCCTGTCTGGTCCAGCGACGGTGGGTTTGTGCCCATAGGCGATGTTGTTGCCGGTGATGTCTAGTGAGGACCTGCCTTACAACAGGCCTACAAGCCCTCAGTCCACCTCTCTCAGCCTATTGCTGACAGTCTGAGCACTGATGGAGGGATTGTGCATTCCTGGTGTAACTCAGGCAGTTGTTGTTGCCATCCTGTACCTGTCCCGCAGGTGTGATGTTTGGATGTACCGATCCTGTGCAGGTGTTGTTACACGTGGTCTGCCACTGCGAGGACGGTCAGCTGTCCGTCCTGTCTCCCTGTAGCACTGTCTTAGGCGTCTCACAGTACGGACATTGCAATTTATTGCCCTGGCCACATCTGCAGTCCTCATGCCTCCTTGCAACATGCCTAAGGCACGTTCACGCAGCTGAGCAGGGACCCTGGGCATCTTTCTTTTGGTGTTTTTTAGAGGCAGTAGTCTCCTAAGTTTTCATAACTGTGACCTTAATTGCCTACCATCTTTAAGCTGATAGTGTCTTAACGACCGTTCCACAGGTGCATGTTCATTAATTGTTTATGGTTCATTGAACAAGCATGGGAAACAATGTTTAAACCCTTTACAATGAAGATCTGTGAAGTTATTTGGATTTTTACAAATTATCTTTGAAAGACAGGGTCCTGAAAAAGGGATGTTTCTTTTCTTGCTGAGTTTTTTATATGTATTTCTATGTACAGTTGAAGTCGGACATTTACATACACTTAGGTTGGAGTCATTAAAACTTGTTTTTCAACCACTCCACAAATGTCTTGTAAACAAACTATAGTTTTGGTAAGTCGGTTAGGACATCTACTTTGTGCATGACACAAGTAATTTTTCCAACAATTGTTTAGAGACAGATTATGTCACTTCTAATTCACTGTATCACAATTCCAGTGGGTCAGAAGTTTACATACACTAAATTGACTGTGCCTTTAAACAGTTTGGAAAATTCCAGAAAATTATGTCATGGCTTTAGAAGCTTCTGATAGGCTAATTGTCACGGTTTCGGCCGAGGCTGCTCCTCCTCCTGGTTCGGGCAGGCTTCGGCGGTCGTCGTCCCCGGAGTACTAGCTGCCACCGATCTATGTTTCATGTTCGTTTGGTTTTGTCTTTATGTTGTACACCTGTGTCTTGTTAGTCCTCGTTAGTGTCCTATTTAGTTCTCGTTGGTTGTGTTTGTCTTTGTGTGTGATTGCTCTTCTGTTTTCGTGTTGGAGCTACGTACTTCCCTCCAGTGTTTTGGAGAGGGTTTTCGCACATGTTAGTGCGCCGTTTGTTTGACGCCTGTGTGCGCCGTGATTTCGCCTTCGGGCTTATTGTGCTTATTTTCTACGTGATTATTGCACTAAAGTCTTTTGGACTGAGCTTCTGCGTCCTGCGCTTGATTCATGCACCACACCCACCTTCAGCACCCCTTGACACTAATTGACATAATTTGAGTCAATTGGAGGTGTACCTGTGGATGTATTTCAAGGCCTACCTTCAAACTCAGTGCCTCTTTGCTTGACATCATGGGAAAATCAAAAGAAATCAGCCAAGACCTCAGAAAACATATTTAGACTTCCACAAGTCTGGTTCATCCTTGGAAGCAATTTCCAAACACCTGAAGGTTACACGTTCATCTGTACAAACAATAGTACGCAAGTATAAACACCATGGGACACGCAGCCATCATACCGCTCAGGAAGGAGACGCGTTCTGTCTCCTAGAGATGAACGTACTTTTGTGCGAAAAGTGCAAATCAATCCCAGAACAACAGTAAAGGACCTTGTGAAGATGCTGGAGGAAACAGGTACAACGTATCTATATCCACAGTAAAACGAGTCCTATATTGACATAACCTGAAAGGCCGCTCAACAAGGAAGAAGCCACTGCTCCAATACCGCCATAAAATAGCCAGACTACGGTTTGCAACTGCACATGGGGACAAAGATCGTACTTTTTTGAGAAATGTCCTCTGGTCTGATGAAACAAAAATAGAACTGTTTGGCCAAAATGACCATCGTTATGTTTGGAGGAAAAAGGGGAAAGCTTGCAAGCCGAAGAACACCATCCCAACCGTGAAGCACGGGGGTGGCATCATCATGCTGTAGGGGTGCTTTGCTGCAGGAGGGACTGGTGCACTACACAAAATAGACGGCATCATGAGGAAGGAAAATTATGTGGATATATTGAAGCAACATCTCAAGACATCAGTCAGGAAGTTAAAGCTTGGTCACAAATGGGTCTTCCAAATGGACAATGACCCCAAGCATACTTCCAAAGTTGTGGCAAAATGGCTTAAGTACAACAAAGTCAAGGTATTGGCGTGGCCGTCACAAAGCCCTGACCTCAATCCTATAGAACATATGTTGGAAGAACTGAAAAAGCGTGTGCAAGCAAGGATGCCTACAAACCTGACTCAGTTACACCAGCTCTGTCAGGAGGAATGGGCCAAAATTCACACAACTTATTGTGGGAAGCTTGTGGAAGGCTACCCGAAACGTTTGACCCAAGTTAAACAATTTAAAGGCAATGCTACCAAATACTAGTGTATGTAAACTTCTGGCCCACTGGGAATATGATGAATGAAATAAAAGCTGAAATAAATCATTCTCGCTACTATTATTCTGACATTTCAAATAATAAAAAATATAGTGGCGATCCTAACTGACCTAAAACAGGGAATTTTTACAAGGATTAAATGTCAGGATTTGTGAAAAACTGAGTTTAAATGTATTTGGCTAAGGTGTATGTAAACTTCCGACTTCAACTGTATGTATGTGTATACAGTGGGGAGAACAAGTATTTGATACACTGCCGATTTTGCAGGTTTTCTTACTTACAAACATGTAGAGGTCTGTCATTTTTATCATAGGTACACTTCAACTGTGAGAGACGTAATCTAAAACAAAAATCCAGAAAATCACATTGTATGATTTTTAAGTAATTAATTTGCATTTTATTGCATGACATAAGTATTTGATCACCTACCAACCAGTAAGAATTCTGGCTCTCACAGACCTGTCAGTTTTTCTTTAAGAAGCCCTCCTGTTCTCCACTCATTACCTGTATTAACTGCACCTGTTTGAACTCATTACCTGTATAAAAGACACCTGTCCACACACTCAAACAGACTCCAACCTCTCCACAATGGCCAAGACCAGAGAGCTGTGTAAGGACATCAGGGATAAAATTGTAGACCTGCACAAGGCTGGGATGGGCTACAGGACAATAGGCAAGCAGCTTGGTGAGAAGGCAACAACTGTTGGCGCAATTATTAGAAAATGGAAGAAGTTCAAGATGACGGTCAATCACCCTCGGTCTGGGGGCTCCATGCAAGATCTCACCTCGTGGGGCATCAATGATGATGAGGAAGGTGAGGGATCAGCCCAGAACTACACGGCAGGACCTGGTCAATGACCTGAAGAGAGCTGGGACCACAGTCTCAAAGAAAACCATTAGTAACACACTACGCCGTCATGGATTAAAATCCTGCAGCGCACGCAAGGTCCCCCTGCTCAAGCCAGCCGCATGTCCAGGCCCGTCTGAAGTTTGCCAATGACCATCTGGATGATCCAGAGGAGGAATGGGAGAAGGTCATGTGGTCTGATGAGACAAAAATAGAGCTTTTTGGTCTAAACTCCACTCGCCGTGTTTGGAGGAAGAAGAAGGATGAGTACAACCCCAAGAACACCATCCCAACCGTGAAGTATGGAGGTTGAAACATCATTCTTTGGGGATGCTTTTCTGCAAAGGGGACAGGACGACTGCACCGTATTGAGGGGAGGATGGATGGGGCCATGTATCACGAGATCTTGGCCAACAACCTCCTTCCCTCAATAAGAGCATTGAAGATGGGTCGTGGCTGGGTCTTCCAGCATGACAACTACCCGAAACACACAGCCAGGGCAACTAAGGAGTGGCTCCGTAAGAAGCACCTCAAGGTCCTGGAGTGGCCTAGCCAGTCTCCAAACCTGAACCCAATAGAAAATCTTTGGAGGGAGCTGAAAGTCCTTATTGCCCAGCGACAGCCCCGAAACCTGAAGGATCTGGAGAAGGTCTGTATGGAGGAGTGGTCCAAAATCCCTGCTGCAATGTGTGCAAACCTGGTCAAGACCTACAGGAAACGTATGATCTCTGTAATTGCAAACAAAGGTTTCTGTACCAAATATTAAGTTCTGCTTTTCTGATGTATCAAATACTTATGTCATGCAATAAAATGCAAATTAATTACTTAAAAATCATAAAATGTCATCTTCTGGATTTTTCTTTTAGATTCAGTTTCTCACAGTTGAAGTGTACCTATGATCAAAATTAGATACCTCTACATGCTTTGTAAGTAGGAAAACCTGCAAAATTGGCAGTGTATCAAATACTTGTTCTCCCCACTGTATGTATATATGTGTATGTATGTATGTGTACACTACCGTTCAAAAGTCTGGGGTCATTTAGAAATGTCCTTGTTTTCGAAAGAAAATAACATCAAATTGATCAGAAATACAGTGTAGATATTGTTAATGTTATAAATGGCTATTGTAGCTGGAAACGACTGGAATATCTACATAGGCGTACAGAGGCCCATTATCAGCAACCATCAGTCCTGTGTTCCAATGGCACGTTGTGTTTGCTAATCCAAGTTTATAATTTCAAAAGGCTAATTGATCATTGGAAAACCCTTTTGCAATTATGCTGCAAACTGCTGTGCTGATTAAAGAAGTAATACAACTGGCCTTCTTGAGAATAGTTGAGTATCTGGAGCATCAGCAATTGTTGGTTCGATTACAGGCTCAAATTGGCCAGAAACAAATAACTTTCTTCTGAAATGTGTCAGTCTATTCTTGTTCTGCAATCTATGTGCAATATTAAAGCTACCTCCTAAAAATAAAAAATGGTATCTCTCTCTGTCTCTCTCTCTGTGTCTCTCTGTCTCTCTCTCTCACTCTTTTCCCCCATCGCTATATTTTGTGCTGGTTGTAATATAATAATCAGCGACATCATGTGTCCCACGGTGTGTGTCTCTCTAGCTGTTGGGGTCAGTCGGTTCATAGTGTTCAGGAACTTTGAGTTGAAACGTTACAAAAACATCCATATGTGCACAGATTGCTTTTAGTCCATCTTAAACCAATCATAACAAACAAAACAAAAACACAGATCCGTTTTAATGTTTTGTTCCCTAAAATCATTGTCTTCACACTAAGTATGGCACCAATCAGAAAATATAAACTGGGTGGTTTGAGCCCTGAATGCTGTTTGGCTGACAGCCATGGCATATCAGACCATATACCACGGGTATGTCAAAATATTATTTTTTTACTGCTCTAATTATGTTGGCAACCAGTTTATAATAGCAATAAGGCACCTTGAGGGTTTGTGATATATGGCCAATATACCACACCTCCTCAGGCCTTAAAGCTTAAATAGATCTATAAAAATTGATTTTATCAAACAAAACTAAGCTACATTTTATCCCTGGGACCCTCAGGATGACCAATCAGAGCAAGATTACTGAATCTTATTACATTCAGAGGTGAATGTATCAAACCAGTTTCCATGACAAAAGGGTTTTGTTGTTGTGCGCTATCCTCAAACAATAGCATGGTATTCTTTCACTGTAATAGCTACTGTAAATTGGACACTGCAGTTAGATTAACAATAATTTAAACTTTCTGCCCATATAAGACATGTCTATGTCCCGGAAAGTTGGCGTTGTTTATATTCTAGTCACATATCGCATATTGAGCAGTAACCGTCCCGGTATAGGGACACTGATCCCATAGAGGTTAAAGCTTAAATATATAACTTGATGAAGTGACTTTTGAAAGTTTGTCACCGTGCGCTATTCCAATTACAACCCCAACAAGCATCTCTCAGCACTTTCTCAATTTGTTCTCTTCTTATCAAAGTTGCCTGCCTGCCAAACTCTTTTCAGACAGTGTATTTTTGAGTAAAATTTGCATCAAAATAATGGCCCCGTAACGTCTGAGCTGCTGCTTCCAAAGTTTTACTAATTTCATCTTGGTGCTGTATCCCAGACAACATATTCACACACACACATGCAAGTGTGGATAGAGGGACACACAAACGAGCATACACACACTTTTCTCTATTGTAGAGCACCAACACATCCCTCGCCTCAGTTGGTTGTGTCTGATGAGTGCACTGCTGGTAGATCTATATATGGAAGTCTTTGTAATGGGTAATGGTAGATCTATACATGGAAGTCTTTATAATGGGTAATGGTAGATCTATACATGGAAGTCTTTGAAATGGTAGATCTATACATGGAAGTCTTTGTAATGGTAGATCTATATATGGAAGTCTTTGTAATGGGTAATGGTAGATCTATATATGGAAGTCTTTGTAATGGGTAATGGTAGATCTATACATGGAAGTCTTTGTAATAGTATATCTATATATGGAAGTCTTTGTAAAGGTAGATCTACAGTATATATGGAAGTCTTTGTAATGGTACATCTATATATGGAAGTCTTTATTTAACCTTTATTTAACAGGGTAAGCCAGTTGAGAACAAGTTCTCATTTACAACTGCGACCTGGCCAAGATAAAGCAAAGCAGTGCGATAAAAACGACAACACAAAATTACATATGGGATAAACAAAATCTACAGTCAATAACACAATAGGAAATCTATTCTACAGTGTGTGCAAATGTAGTAGGTTATGGAGGTATGTCAATAAATTGGCCATAGTGCAAAATAATTACAATGATAGATGTGCAGAAGATGATGTGCAAATAGAGATACTGGGGTGCAAATGAGCTAAATAAATAACAATATGGAGATGAGGTAGTTGGGTGGGCTAATTACAGATGGGCTGTGTACAGGTGCAGTGATTGGTAAGCTGCTCTGACAACTGATGCTTAAAGTTAGTGAGGGCGATAACAGTCTCCAGCTTCAGAGATTTTTGCAGTTCGTTCCAGTCATTGGCAGCAGATAACTGGAAGGAATGGCGGCCAAAGGAGGGTGTTGGCTTCGGGGATGACCAGTGAGATATACCTGCTGGAGCGCATTCTACGGGTGGGTGTTGCTATGGTGACCAATGAGCTAAAACAAAGGCTAATTATTCTGCCAATAAGAATGCGGAGATTGACGGAGTCGAAAGCCTTGGCCAGGTCGATAAAGACGTCTGCACAGTACTGTCTTTTATCGATCGTGGTTATAATATCGTTTAGGACCTTGAGCGTGGCTGAGGTTCACCCATGACCAGCTCGGAAACCAGATTGCATAGCGGAGAAGGCACGGTGGGATTCGAAATGGTAGGTGATCTGTTTGTTAACTTGGCTTTCAAATTCTTTCGAAAGGCAGGGCAGGATGGATATAGGTCTGTAACAGTTTGGATCTAGAGTGTCACCCCCTTTGAAGAGGGGGATGACCGCGGCAGCTTTCCAATCTCTGGGGATCTCAGACGATACGAACAAGAGGTTGAACAGGCTGGTAATAGGGGTTGCGACAATTTCGGCTGCTAATTTTAGAAAGAAAGGGTCCAGATTGTCTAGCCCAGCTGATTTGTAGGGATCCAGATTTTGCAGCTCTTTCAGAACATCAGCTGGTATGGTACATCTATATATGGAAGTCTTTGTAATGATTAATGGTAGATCTATATTTGGAAGTCTTTGTAATGGGTAATTGCAGATTGATATGTGGAAGTCTTTGTAATGGTAGATCTATATTTGGAAGTCTTCGTAATGTGTAATGGTATATCTATATGTGGAAGTTTTTGTAATGGGTAATGGTAGATCTATATATGGAAGTCTTTGTAATGGGTAATGGTAGATCTATATATGGAAGTCCTTGTAATGGGTAATGGTAGATCTATACATGGAAGTCTTTGTAATAGTAGATCTATATATGGAAGTATTTGTAATGGTAGATCTACAGTTTATATGGAAGTCTTTGTAATGGTACATCTATATATGGAAGTCTTTGTAATTTTATTTATATTTTTATTTCACCTTTATTTAACAAGGTAAGCCAGTTGAGAACAAGTTCTCATTTACAACTGCAACCTGGCCAAGATAAAGCAAAGCAGTGCGATAAAAACGACAACACAAAATTACATATGGGATAAACAAAATGTACAGTCAATAACACAATAGGAAATCTATGCTACAGTGTGTGCAAATGTAGTAGGTTATGGAGGTATGGCAATAAATTGGCCATAGTGCAAAATAATTACAATGATAGATGTGCAGAAGATGATGTGCAAATAGAGATACTTGGGTGCAAATGAGCTAAATAAATAACAATGTGGAGATGAGGTAGTTGGGTGGGCTAATTACAGATGGGCTGTGTACAGGTGCAGTGATTGGTAAGCTGCTCTGACAACTGATGCTTAAAGTTAGTGAGGGCGATAACAGTCTCCAGCTTCAGAGATTTTTGCAGTTCGTTCCAGTCATTGGCAGCAGATAACTGGAAGGAATGGCGGCCAAAGGAGGTGTTGGCTTTGGGGATGACCAGTGAGATATACCTGCTGGAGCGCATTCTACGGGTGGGTGTTGCTATGGTGACCAATGAGCTAAAACAAAGGCTATTTAGTCTGCCAATACGAATGCAGAGTTTGACGGAGTCGAAAGCCTTGGCCAGGTCGATAAAGACGGCTGCACAGTACTGTCTTTTATCGATCGCGGTTATAATATCGTTTAGGACCTTGAGCGTGGCTGAGCTGACCATGACCAGCTCGGAAACCAGATTGCATAGCGGAGAAGGCACGGTGGGATTTGAAATGGTAGGTGATCTGTTTGTTAACTTGGCTTTCAAATACTTTCGAAAGGCAGGGCAGGATGGATATAGGTCTGTAACAGTTTGGATCTAGAGTGTCACCCCCTTTGAAGAGGGGGATGACCACGGCAGCTTTCCAATCTCTGGGGATCTCAGATGATACGAACAAGAGGTTGAACAGGCTGGTAATAGGGGTTGCGACAATTTCGGCTGCTAATTTTAGAAAGAAAGGGTCCAGATTGTCTAGCCCAGCTGATTTGTAGGGATCCAGATTTTGCAGCTCTTTCAGAACATCAGCTGGTATGGTACATCTATATATGGAAGTCTTTGTAATGTTACATCTATATATGGAAGTCTTTGTAATGGGTAATGGTATATCTATATTTGGAAGTCTTTGTAATGGTACATCTATATATGGAAGTCTTTGCAATGGGCAATGGTAGATCTATATTTGGAAGTCTTTGTAATGGGTAATTGTAGATTGATATGTGGAAGTCTTTGTAATCGTAGATCTATTTTTGGAAGTCTTCATAAAGGGTAATGGTATATCTATATTTGGAAGTCTTTGTAATGGGTAATTGTAGATTGATATGTGGAAGTCTTTGTAATGGTAGATCTATATTTGGAAGTCTTCGTAATGTGTAATGGTATATCTATATGTGGAAGTTTTTGTAATGGGTAATGGTAGATCTACAGTGAGGGAAAAAAGTATTTGATCCCCTGCTGATTTTGTACGTTTGCCCACTGACAAAGACATGATCAGTCTATAATTTTAATGGTAGGTTTATTTGAACAGTGAGAGACAGAATAACAACAAAATAATCCAGAAAAACGCATGTCAAAAATGTTATAAATTGATTTGCATTTTAATGAGGGAAATAAGTATTTGACCCTTCTGCAAAACATGACTTAGTACTTGGTGGCTAAATCCTTGTTGGCAAGCACAGAGGTCATATGTTTCTTGTAGTTGGCCACCAGGGTTGCACACATCTCAGCAGGGATTTTGTCCCACTCCTCTTTGCAGATCTTCTCCAAGTCATTAAGGTTTTGAGGCTGACGTTTGGTAACTCGAACCTTCAGCTCCCTCCACAGATTGTCTATGGGATTAAGGTCTGGAGACTGGCTAGGCCACTCCAGGACCTTAATGTGCTTCTTCTTGAGCCACCCCTTTGTTGCCTTGGCCGTGTGTTTTGGGTCATTGTCATGCTGGAATACCCATCCACGACCCATTTTCAATGCCCTGGCTGAGGGAAGGAGGTTCTCACCCAAGATTTGATGGTACATGGCCCCGTCCATCGTCCCTTTGATGCGGTGAAGTTGTCCTGTCCCCTTAGGAGAAAAACACCTCCAAAGCATAATGTTTCCACCTCCATGTTGACGGTGGGGATGGTGTTCTTGGGGTCATAGGCAGCATTCCTCCTCCTCCAAACACGGCGAGTTGAGTTGATGCCAAAGAGCTCGAATTTGGTCTCATCTGACCACAACACTTTCACCCAGTTCTCCTCTGAATCATTCAGATGTTCATTGGCAAACTTCAGACGGGCCTATATATATGTGCTTTCTTCAGTCCTTCATGGCGTAGTGTGTTACCAATTGTTTTCTTGGTGACTATGGTCCCAGCTGCCTTGAGATCATTGACAAGATCCTCCCGTGTAGTTCTGGGCTGATTCCTCACCGTTCTCATGATCATTGCAACTCCACGAGGTGAGATCTTGCATGGAGCCCCAGGCCGAGGGAGATTGACCGTTATTTTGTGTTTCTTCCATTTGCGAATAATCGCACCAACTGTTGTCACCTTCTCACCAAGCTGCTTGGCGATGGTCTTGTAGCCCATTTCAGCCTTGTGTAGGTCTACAATCTTGTCCCTGACATCCTTGGAGAGCTCTTTGGTCTTGGCCATGGTGGAGAGTTTGGAATCTGATTGATTGATTGCTTCTGTGGACAGGTGTCTTTTATACAGGTAACAAACTGAGATTAGGAACACTCCCTTTAAGAGTGTGCTCCTAATCTCAGCTCGTTACCTGTATAAAAGACACCTGGGAGCCAGAAATCTTTCTGATTGAGAGGGGGTCAATACTTATTTCCCTCATTAAAATGCAAATCAATTTATTACATTTTTGACATGCGTTTTCTGGATTTTTTAGTTGTTATTCTGTCTCTCACTGTTCAAATAAACCTACTATTAAAATTATAGATTGATCATTTCTTTGTCAGTGGGCAAACGTACAAAATCAGCAGGGGATCAAATACTTTTTTTCCCTCACTGTATATTTGGAAGTCTTAGGTAAGGGTATATCTGTATCTAGAAGTCTTTGTAATGGGTAATATGAGATGTTCGATGTGTAGGTGTCCATATACTTTTGGCCATGTATTGTAAGTTATTAACATTTTATAAAAGCAATAATTACCATGAATAACACAAAGCTAAGGGCTGTTTCCCGGCACTCTGCTTCGCGCCTAAGAACAGCCCTAAGCCTTGTGTTAATCATGATAATCCACGGGTTTTCATGCCTTATTGTTTAAATGTTTCATTGATCTTTAGTCTCAAAGCCGGTAAAATAAAATACAAATTCGGATAAAATTATTACTGGTCCAGGCTGCCTCCCGTCCTTGTTCGGGCAGGCTTCGGCGTTCGTCGTCACCGGCTTACTAACCACTGCCGCCCCAATCATCATCACTTTTGTCTTGTCTTGTTTATCACACACACCTGGTTCTAATCCCCTCATTAGTCCATGTATAAGTGTTCCCTCTGCCCCCTTGTCCTTGTGGGTGATTGTTAGTTGTGAGAGTAGTATAGCTCGGTGGAGCTACTCGTACATTTTGTTACCAGGGTAGATTTTTTATTTGAGCACATTTGTGTGTCAACGAAGGAATAAACTCTGTATTCGGTGATTACCCTCCTGCGCCTGACTCTGTTCATCACACTCATCACAGAATCACCCACCCGGTATGGAGTAAGCGGGAGAAGAGCGCATGCCTGGAGTCGTGACACAGGTCCAAGAACATTCCACGATGCTGGCCAGCTTGGGGGAAGCGATGGATCGGTTTCTTCAGGTCGTCCAACGCCTGGAGAGGAGATGACCCGATCTGTCTAGACCGTCTGGCCAACCGGATGCAGCCACCTACACCCCAGAACCCGGAGTGATCCAGATATCCCGACCACGGGCGTTTTATGGGACGGCGACGCTGTGCCAGGGATTCCTCCTCCAAATGGAGCTGTACTTCTCCAGCATCAGGCCGGCGCCATCGGAGTCGGAGAAGGTGTCCGTCCTCGTTTCCTGCCTCTGTGGGAAAGCCCTGGAGTGGGCCAACGCGGTGTGGAACGAAGGAGAAGCTGCGTTGGAGGACTACGGGGAGTTCGCTCGCCTCTTTCGGGCGGTCTTCGATCACCCGCCCGAGGGTCGAGAGGCGGGCGAGCGGCTGGTCCACCTGAGGCAGGGGACGAGGACCGCGCAGGACTTCGCGTTGGAGTTTCGGACGCTGGCAGCGGGGTCCAGGTGGAATGAGCGGGCCCTGATCGACCATTTCCGGTGCCATCTGCGGGAGGACGTCCGACGGGAGCTAGCCTGCCGGGACACCATGTTGTCCTTCAATAAACTGGTGGACATGGCCATTCGTTTGGACAACCTGCTGGCAGCCAGAGGACGTCCTGGTAGGGGTCTGCCCGTTTCCACCCCGGACGACTCGGATCCCGAGCTGATGGAGCTGGGTGGAGCCGCCGGCCGAGAGAGCGGAGGAGGACAGCGACAGTGCCACTCTGGTGGCACGAAGGGACAGTACACCACACGTCGTAGTCAACGTTCTTTTGGGCCTGGAGGCGGCAGGCAGGGCACTCACGCATCACCCCAGGTATCGAACACCCACACTTGTTCAGAGCCCTCTGCTGCGCACTGTACCCTACCTATCCACTTTCTCGATCACATAGTAGTTCCCCAGTGTAAGGTGCTAGTCGATTCAGGCGCAGCTGGGAACTTTATAGACAGGGCATTCGCACGCCATCAAGGCATTTCATTGGTTCCCCTATCCATTCCACTCCCCATCAGAGGACTCGATAGTCGGCCATTAGGGTCCGGGTTTGTTACGGAAGTCACTATACCAGTCACCATGATCACCCAGGAGACAAATTATGAGCAGGTTATTTTTTCGATTATTGAGTCTCCTTCTTTCCCTGTGGTATTAGGTATCCCTTGGCTAGCACTCCACTCGCGAGAGTGTCAGGGTAGGTGTCTAGATGTTTCGGTTGGTGCAACCACGGTGCAAAGTCCAGACGGTACCTCCACCATGCACATTCCCCCCGAATATCTCAATTTGGCACACGCGTTTTCTAAGACACGTGTGACTAAATTACCACCTCATCGGGCGGGCGATTGCGCGATAAACCTTTGGGTAGACGCTGTACCTCCCAGGAGTCATGTGTACCCCCTGTCGCAGGCTGAAACGGAGGCTATGGAAACATACGTATCCTAGTCCCTGGGCCAGGGGTATATATGTCCCTCCACTTCACCCACCTCCTCGAGTTTCTTCTTTGTGAAGAAGAAAGACGGCGGTCTGTGCCCGTGCGTTGATTATCGATCACTGAACAAGGAGACAATTAGATTTAGTTATCCTCTCCCCCTCATTCCTTCAGTGATTGAGTCAATGCATGGGGCGCGCTTCTTCACTAAGCTAGATCTCAGGAGTGCATACAACCTAGTGCGTGTTCGGGAGGGGGATGAGTGGAAGACAGCATTCAGCACAACCACGGGGCATTATGAATACCTGGTGATGCCCTACGGTTTGATGAATGCTCCATCCCTCTTCCAGTCCTTTGTGAATGAGGTGTTTCGGGACATGCATGGTTGCGGTGTGGTGGTCTACATCGATGACATCCTGGTGTATTCCGCTACTCGCACTGAGCATGTGTCCCTGGTTCGCAAAATGCTGGCCCGACTGTTGGAAAATGACCTTTATGCCAAGGCAGAGAAGTGTATGTTTTTCCAGCAGTCCGTCTCCTTCCTCGGATACCGCATTACCACCTCAGGTGTGGAGATGGAGGGAGATCACATTTCAGCCTTGAGTAATTGGCCGACTCCAACCACGGTTAAGGAGGTGCAGCGCTTCCTTGGCTTTGCCAACTACTATCGGAGGTTTATCCGGGGCTTTGGCAAGGTTGCAGCTCCCATTACATCCCTGTTGAAGGGTGGGCCGTCCCGGCTCCGCTGGTCTGCTGAGGTTGACCTGGCCTTCAGGAGACTGCGGGGTCTGTTCACCTCAGCTCCGGTACTGGCCCACCCCGATCCATCACTACCGTTCATAGTGGAGGTGGATGCGTCTGAGGTAGGGATAGGCGCTGTGCTGTCCCAACGCTCAGGCAAGCCACCCAAACTCCGCCCCTGTGCCTTCTTCTCTAAGAAGCTCAGCCCGGCGGAGCAGAACTACGACGTTGGTAATCGGGAGCTGTTGGCTGTTGTCCGAGCTTTGACTGTGTGGAGGCACTGGCTCGAAGGGGAGAAAAACCCTTTCCTCGTATGGACGGACCACCGTAACCTGGAGTACATCCGGGCAGCGAGGAGGCTGAATCCTCGCCAGGCCAGGTGGGCCCTATTCTTCACCCGGTTTTATTTTACACTGTCATACATTCCGGGTACGAAGAACGTGAAGGCAGACACACTGTCCTGGCTGTATGACACAGAGGAGAGGCCGAGAGACAGCACCCCCATACTCCCGGCCTCCTGCATTGTGGCGCCTGTAGTATGGGCGATGGACGTGGATATAGAGCAGGCATTAGGCTCAGATCTATCTCCACCGCAGTGTCCAGCTGGGCTGTGGTACGTGCCTGCTCTTATCCGTGATCGTCTGATCTTCTGGGCACACACGTCACCCTCCTCTGGTCACCCAGGTATCGGTCGTACAGTGCGCTGCTTGATTGGGAAGTACTGGTGGCCTACCTTGGACGTGAGGGTGTACATCTCCTCCTGCTCGGTGTGCACCCAGAGTAAGGCACCTAGGCACCTCCCAGCGGGTAAGCTACAACCTTTACCAGTTCCACAAACGACATTGGTCTCACCTTAGTATTGATTTTTTGACTGATCTTCCCCTCTCCCAAGGTAACACCACCATCCTGGTCGTTGTGGATCGCTTCTCCAAGTCCTGCCGCCTCCTTCCTCTGCCGGTCTCCCCACAGCCCTGCAGACTGCAGAGGCCCTTTTTACTCACGTCTTCCGGCACTACGGGGTACCAGAGGATATAGTGTCCGACCGAGGTCCCCAGTTCACGTCCAAGGTTTGGAAGGCATTCATGGAACATCTGAGGTCTCGGTCAATCTGACCTCTGGGTTCCACTCCTCTACTAACCTAACACCATTCCAATGTGTTTTAGGTTACCAACCGGTTCTGGCACCGTGGCACCAGAGCCAGACCGAGGCTCCTGCGGTGGATGACTGGTTTCGGCGCACGGAGGAGACGTGGGACGCTGCCCACGTTCACCTCCAGCGTGCCGTGCATCGTCAGAAGGCCAACGCTGACCGTCACCGCAGATCGGGTCTGGCTCTCGACCCAGAATCTGCCCCTCCGCCTGCCCTGCCGGAAGCTGAGCCCGCGGTTTGTGGGGCCGTTCAAAATCCTGAGGAGAATCAACGAGGTCACGTGTAGGTTATTACTTCCCCCTGATTACCGTATTAACCCCTCGTTTCATGTGTCTCTCCTCAGGCCGGTGGAGGTTGGTCCGCTCCAGGAGTCTGAGGTGCGGGAGGTTCCTCCACCTCCTCTGGACATTGAGGGGGCCCCGGCGTACTCTGTCCGCTCCTTCCTGGATTCGAGGCGTCAGGTGGGGGGCCTTCAGTACCTCGTGGAGTGGGAGTGGTATGGTCCGGAGGAACGGTGCTGGGTCCCGGTGAGGGATATCCTCGATCCCTCCCTGTTGCGGGATTTCCATTGTCGCCATCCGGCTCGCCCTGCTCCGTGTCCTCCTGGCCGTCCCCGAGGCCGGGGTCGGCGCGCTGCTGGAGCTGCGCGTCAAGGGGGGGGTTCTGTCACGACTTCGGCCAAGGCTGCCCCTCCTCCTTGTTCGGGCAGGCTTCGGCGTTCGTCGTCACCGGCTTACTAACCACTGCCGCCCCAATCATCATCACATTTGTCTTGTCTTGTTTATCACACACACCTGGTTCTAATCCCCTCATTAGTCTGTGTATAAGTGTTCCCTCTGCCCCCTTGTCCTTGTGGGTGATTGTTAGTTGTGAGAGTAGTATAGCTCGGTGGAGCTACTCGTACATTTTGTTGCCAGGGTAGATTTTCCCCTGTGCCTATGTATTATTGGATTCTACCATTACAGTATTTGCCAGGGATGAGAGTTTCCCTTGTGCCTGTTTCGTTGATCGCTATTTGAGCGCATTTGTGTGTCAACGAAGGAATAAACTCTGTATTCGGTGATTACCCTCCTGCGCCTGACTCCGTTCATCACAGGTGTCACAGGCCGGCTCATAGCCTGTGGCAAAAATGAGGGGACATGAAAAACAGGTATAGGCCAATCAAAAGGTTATTTATTGTAAACCAAAAACTATTCACTTTAAACAAAGAAAAAGGAATGAGGTGTGGAAATGTCATAATGTAGGGTGTAGGTAAGGTGCATGGATGCATGAGTCTGTGTGTGTGTAAACATGACTGAGTGGAAACTAAGTAAACCTACAAAGGAACAAACAAAACAGGATCATACCTGGAGGAGCAGGGAGAGAGAGAGAGAGTGGTTAGTGAAGCAGTTTTAAATACCCTGAGCCCAGGTGGCTCCAATCACACCAACTCCAATCACTAACGACCCTCCTCTGCCTGCAGGAGGATCCGCCCCTGCACTGCAGAGGAGGGGCCATGACACAGGTCCATCTGACTAATTGTCTTGTTACCCCCTAAAATAATGTTTCCAGCCACAGAACAGTCTTATTTTGCAAATTAGAACAAATTCTCTGCAACCAACTGAAGGGTCCTGACCCACCATTTGCAAAAATAATAGTCCTGCTAGTCTATTTAAATCACTTTGAACTATTCATTGTATCTGGCCTTTAGAATGTGTCCCCAAACAACTCCATTAGTCTTACTCTGCTCAGATATCTACTCTGTAATTTTTCTAATCGTCCGGAAACAATCATTGTTTGTCCAATCCCGTAGGAGGGTCTGATCCTAGTCTCTGCCGTAGACTTCCTGTAATGGCCTGTTTCCCAAATTCAACACCTCTCCATTCAATCAGCGCTTTCTTTTCCTCCATCCCTCTCTCCCTTCTTCCCTTGATTGATGCACACCATCCCTAACACTCTTCCTCTGTCCCTCCTTCCTTCGCTTGATACACACACCAAAATTCTAACTCCCTTTCTCTTGCTCAATCCTCCATATATCCCTTTTACTCCAAACCCCCATCATCCCTCTCTCCTTCCATTTCCACTCTCCTCTCCTCTCCTCCACCCCAAACCTCACCCAATCCTCATCCACCACCACATTACACTTGCAAATAAGCACATTATCACCCGATAATAAACAGAGCGTGTGTGCATTCCAATGAGTCGATACATAAACAATGGCAGTATTATTATTTTAATGAAGATCTGTCACCACAGTGAAAGCCGCAGAAGCCGCGAACGTGTCATTTGTTAAACTCCATGGAAATTGGCCCCATCGGTGCCACAGGGGTCAGAGATGGCATAATTTAGCAATAAATAAATGAATAAAGAATGAATAAAAATGCAAAAAAAGATATGTTATTGGGTGAATAAACAAAAAGCTTTTTAAAAGGACTTGATTAGTCGAGCTTGTGTGATTAGAGAGAAATTGCAGGGTACAGTGATTAATAGTTTTACTCCTGCAACTTCTCCTTTCTTCTGATTTCTTCCTTACTTTTTTCCCATTTTCTTTCTATCTTTCCTCTGTAGAAATGTTCACTGGTTGTGTGGGTGGGTAGTGCCACTGTATTAATCACTACATAGACAAACAGAGGCTAATGAGCAGGGTTGGTTAGGTTACTTTCTAAATGTAATCTGTTACAGTTACTAGTTACCTGTCCAAAATTGTAATCAATTGTAATGTAATTTTTGGATTACCCAAACTCACTAACATAATCTGATTACTTTCAGTTACTTTTGGATTACTTTCCTTTTAAGAGGCGCAGGTTATTAGATGGCACAGCCACAAAGTCATAAAATCTGATTTTAAACCTAACCTTAACCTTAACCCTAACCTTAACCACACTGCTAACTCTAATGCCTAACCATAACCTTCAATTATTAAGGACAATTTAATTTAATTTGTCAAATCATGTCACCAGAATAAGACCCTCGATATTTATTGGAAAGAAGCATCAAACTCATCACCCTGTGAAGTTCATCATCATTTATTTAATCTGTAGCCTAATAAAATACATGCTTTCCCGAGTACCACACAAGATCATTGCGTGACTCCAAGTTTACTTCGATATGATGGTTATTATATAAAAATGTGTGCATAAAAGTGTTTCCACTGCCATTTCTCGCATTATTAATTTTACCAACACAAAAAGATCCCACATTGTCTAGCGTATTTTGTTTTGTCGACATTTGGAAAGTTTACAGACAAATTAGTTTCCACCAGGCCTGTAGTGAAATATTTTATCCGACATGTACTTTACTCGCATTAAAAGGTTGAATGGAGACCTGGTTATCGAGAAAACAGAAAGGTGACAAATAATTTTTCGCAAACATCCTTTCTGAATTTCAAAATAATCCTAGAATCTAGTTTTTCAAAAGTATGTGTAATCTGATTACAATATTTTTGCTGGTAACATAACGGATTATAGGTACAGTTTTCTGGTAATCCGTTACTCCCCAACGCTGCTAATGAGTTTCACGTTAGAGCAAAGTGTCACGGTTTCGGCCGAGGCTGCCTCTCTTCCTTGCTCGGGCAGGCTTCGGCGGTCGTCGTCTCCGGAGTACTAGCTGCCACCGTTGTATGTTTCGATGTTCGTTTGGTTTTGTCTTGATGTTGTAAACCTGTTATCGTTTAGCGTTCAATATTGTCCTATAAGTTCTCGTTGTGTTTGTCATGTGTTGTGTGTGATTGATCTTGCTGTCGTGTATGTCTGTGCTTCGTTCTCTCCTCTGTGTTGGAGAGGTTCTCGCACGTGTTTGTGCGTTATTGTTATTTTGTTAGATTTTACGCCTGTGTGCGTAATCGCTCGCATTCCAAGCTCTTTTGACTCGTTTTGAGTTTTGGTTCACTAAAGTCTATTAGACTAAGTTCCTGCGTCCTGCGCTTGATTCCTGCACCACACCTTCACAGCACACCTTCTGACAGAATCACACACCGAAGATGGAATCAGCAGGAGCCGCAGCAGCACCTGAGTCTCTGGAGGAGCGGGTCCGCGACCAGAACGTCCAGATCCTTCGTATCGGGACCGCCCTTCAGGACGTGATCAACACGCTTCAACGCTGGGAGACCAGAGGGACACCCACACCTCCACCTTCCGTGCCATCACCATCGGCCAGTCAGCCCATACAAGCTCCGGAACCCAGGGGAATTCGGCTCTCGCTCCCGAGGGCATATGATGGGACCGCTGCCGGGTGTCAGGGCTTCCTTCTACAGGTGGAGCTATACCTGGCCACCGTACACCCGGCGCCCTCGGGACACGAGGGCGTGTCCGCCCTCATCTCCTGTCTCACCGGCAAGGCGTTGGAATGGGCCAACGCCGAGTGGAGGAGAATAGACGCCTCCACTATCACCTACTCAGAGTTCTCCCGCCGCTTCAGGGCTGTGTTTGACCATCCACCTGAGGGGAAAGCGGCAGGGGAGCGTCTATTCTACCTCCGGCAGGGGAGGAGGAGCGCCCAGGAGTTCGCTTTAGAATTCCGAACTCTAGCGGCGGATGCAGGGTGGAATGAGCGGGCCCTCATCGTTCACTACCGCTGTAGTCTACGAGAGGACGTCCGTCGGGAGCTGGCCTGCAGGGATACCAGCCTCACTTTCGATCAGTTAGTGGACATGTCCATCAGGCTGGACACCCTGCTGGCTACCCGCGGACGTTCCGAGGGGGGTCCGTCCATTCCATCCTCCAGCACCTCCGAGCTGAGCCCTATGGAGCTCAGGGGTGCTGGCTCTAGGGAGAGGAGGGGTCGGAGCACGAGGGGGGCCGTCCCCTGCACCAACTGTGGCCGTGGAGGACACACCGCGGCTAGGTGCTGGGGAAGACGACGGGCTCCGCACTGGGGAGTCCTTCCAGGTGAGTAGGCGCCCCACTTACCCAGAGCTCTCTGTTGCGCACTTCTGTATACCTGTGCGATTTCCACAGGTTGCACCTCATTCCTAGCATAAGGCGCTAGTAGATTCAGGCGCGGCTGGGAATTTTGTTGATAGTAAATTTTGTTTAGAATTTGGGATTCCCTTTCTTCCTGTTGACGTCCCATTCCCCGTTCATGCCCTAGATAGCCGTCCGTTGGGATCGGGCTTGATCAGGGAAGTCACAGCACCACTTAGGATGTGTACGCAGGGGTGTCATGAGGAGATTATCCAGCTATATCTGATCGACTCTCCTGCGTATCCGGTGGTGCTGGGAATGCCCTGGTTGAGTATCCATAATCCATCTATTTCGTGGCAGGAGAGGGCCCTGATGGAGTGTGTGGGGCGATGTTTAGGTGTTTCCGTGGGGGCTACCTCGGTGGAGAGTCCAAACCAGGTGCCCGCATTGCACATTCCCCCCGAGTATGAGGATTTGGCTATTGTGTTCAGTAAGTCGAGGGCGACGCAGTTACCTCCTCATAGGCAGGGAGATTGTGCGATAGACCTCCAGGCAGGAGCTGCGCTCCCACGGAGCCATGTGTATCCTCTGTCTCAAGAGGAGAAGAGAGCTATGGAGACTTACATAGACGAATCTCTGAGACAAGGATACATACGGCCATCCACTTCCCCTGCGTCCTCGAGTTTCTTTTTTGTGAAGAAGAAGGATGGAGGGTTACGCCCGTGCATTGATTACCGTAGTCTCAATCAGATCACGGTGAAGGACAGTTATCCACTTCCTCTGATTGCGACCATGACGGAGTCATTGCACGGGGCGCGTTTTTTCACAAAATTAGATCTCAGGAGCGCTTACAACTTGGTACGCATTAGAGAGGGCGATGAATGGAAGACAGCGTTTAGTACCACCTCGGGTCATTACGAGTATCTTGTCATGCCATACGGGTTGATGAACGCTCCTTCAGTTTTCCAATCATTCGTGGATGAGATCTTCAGGGACATACAGGGGCAGGGGGTGGTCGTGTACATAGATGACATTATTGTGTACTCGTCTACCCGAGTCGAGCATGAGGCCCTGGTGCGCCGAGTGTTGAGGAGGCTGTTGGAGCACGACCTGTATGTC
Source organism: Coregonus clupeaformis (assembly GCF_020615455.1). NCBI lineage: Eukaryota > Metazoa > Chordata > Actinopteri > Salmoniformes > Salmonidae > Coregonus > Coregonus clupeaformis. Next base: position 46,921,046 of record NC_059208.1, read on the forward strand.
AAGGCAGAGAAATGTCTGTTTTTCCAGGAGTCAATCTCCTTTTTGGGTTATCAGTTGTCTGCGTCAGGGGTGAAGATGGAAGTTGACCGGGTGTCAGCCGTGCGTAATTGGCAGACTCCAACCACTGTTAAAGAGGTGCAGCAGTTTTTGGGGTTTGCAAATTACTACCGGAGGTTTATCCGGGGTTTTGGACAGGTGGCAGCTCCCATAACGTCTCTTTTGAAGGGGGGTCCGGTGCGTTTGCAGTGGTCAGCCGAGGCAGATAGGGCTTTTGGGAGACTGAAGGACCTGTTTACTTCGGCTCCGGTGCTGGCGCATCCGGATCCCGCTTTACCATTTCAGGTAGAGGTGGACGCGTCAGAGGCCGGTATAGGGGCCGTGCTGCAACGGTCCGGCACGCCACCTAAACTCCGCCCCTGTGCCTTTTATTCCAAAAAGCTCAGTCCGGCGGAGCGAAATTATGACGTAGGGGACAGGGAGCTGTTAGCCGTAGTACAGGCCCTAAAGGTGTGGAGGCATTGGCTTGAGGGGGCTCAACACCCTTTTCTCATTTTGACTGACCACCGTAACCTGGAGTACATCCGGGCAGCTAGGAGACTGAACCCTCGCCAGGCGCGGTGGAACATGTTTTTGGCCCGGTTCGTATTTAAGATCACGTACATCCCTGGGTCACAGAACGGTAAGGCAGACGCACTGTCTCGGTGGTATGACACGGAGGAGAGGTCCGTGGTGCCCACTCCCATACTGCCGGAGTCTTGTCTGGTGGCACCGGTAGTGTGGGAGGTCGATGCTGAAATCGAGCGGGCGTTGCGCACCGACCCTAGTCCTCCTCAATGCCCGGAGGGTCGGACGTACGTCCCGCTCGAGGTTCGGGATCGATTGATATTTTGGGCTCACACGTCACCCTCCTCTGGACATCCTGGTATTGGCCGGACAGTGCACTGCCTTAGTGCTAAGTACTGGTGGCCCACGTTAGCCAGGGATGTGAGGGTTTATGTCTCCTCCTGCTCGGTGTGCGCCCAGTGTAAGGCGCCTAGACATCTGCCTAGGGGTAAGTTACAACCCCTGCCCGTTCCACAACGACCATGGTCTCACCTCTCGGTGGACTTCGTCACTGACCTTCCCCCCTCGCAGGGGAATACTACTATACTGGTCATTGTGGAACGGTTCTCTAAGGCCTGTCGTTTGCTCCCTATGCCGGGCCTTCCTACTGCCCTACAGACCGCCGAAGCTCTATTCACCCACGTTTTCCGGCACTACGGGGTACCCGAGGATATTGTGTCTGATCGAGGTCCCCAGTTCACCTCCAGAGTCTGGAGAGCATTTATGGAGCGTTTGGGGGTCTCGGTGAGCCTTACCTCGGGTTACCATCCAGAGAGTAATGGGCAGGTGGAACGTGTGAACCAGGATGTGGGTAGGTTTCTTAGATCATACTGCCAGGGCCGGCCGGAGGAGTGGGCACGGTATGTTCCCTGGGCAGAAATGGCCCAGAATTCCCTACGCCACTCCTCAACTAACCTAACCCCTTTCCAATGTGTGTTAGGTTACCAGCCGGTTCTGGCACCATGGCAGCAGAGCCAGATCGAGGCTCCTGCGGTGGATGAGTGGGTGCGGCGCTCGGAGGAGACGTGGAACGCTGCACACGTCCACCTGCAGCGGGCCATCCGTTGTCAGAAGGCGAGCGCCGATCTCCACCGCAGTGAGGGGCCGGTGTACGCACCTGGTGATCGAGTCTGGCTCTCTACTAGAAATCTACCCCTCCGCCTGCCCTGCCGGAAGCTGGGTCGGCGGTTTGTGGGGCCGTTTAAAGTCCTGAGAAGATTGAACGAGGTGTGTTACAGATTACAACTGCCTAGTGACTATCGTATTAACCCCTCGTTCCATGTGTCTCTTCTCAGGCCGGTGGTAGCTGGTCCACTCCAGGAAGATGAGATCAGAGAGACTCCTCCGCCCCCATTGGACATCGAGGGGGCACCGGCGTACACCGTGCGGTCCATCTTGGATTCGAGACGTCGGATGGGGGGTACGGCCCGGAGGAACGGTGCTGGGTGCCGAGGAGAGACATTTTGGACCCGTCTCTCCTGACAGAATTCCACCGTAGTCACCCGACGCGCCCTGCTCCGCGTCCTCCTGGTCGTCCCCGAGGCCGGGGTCGGCGCACGGCTGGAGCCGCGCGTCAAGGGGGGGGGGGGTACTGTCACGGTTTCGGCCGAGGCTCCCTCTCTTCCTTGCTCGGGCAGACTTCGGCGGTCGTCGTCTCCGGAGTACTAGCTGCCACCGTTGTATGTTTCGATGTTCGTTTGGTTTTGTCTTGATGTTGTACACCTGTTATCGTTTAGCGTTCATTATTGTCCTATAAGTTCTCGTTGTGTTTGTCATGTGTTGTGTGTGATTGATCTTGCTGTCGTGTATGTCTGTGCTTCGTTCTCTCCTCTGTGTTGGAGAGGTTCTCACACGTGTTTGTGCGTTATTGTTATTTTGTTTGATTTTACGCCTGTGTGCGTAATCGCTCGCATTCCAAGCTCTTTTGACTCGTTTTGAGTTTTGGTTCACTAAAGTCTATTGGACTAAGTTCCTGCGTCCTGCGCTTGATTCCTGCACCACACCTTCACAGCACACCTTCTGACACAAAGGTAATGGTAATTCATACAACAGAGGTATTATCATGGGGATTCTCTTAGTGTTTGTATGTGGCTCCTCAAGGTTATCTAATGTTATACCTGGAATATGTAAAGCAATGTGGGGGCGGCAGGGCGTGTGTGCGTGCGGGCGTGTGTGTTGATGTTCTGAGTGAGGGCAGCACGCCGGGTCTCGCGGACCTGTGTTGCACCTGCTTCCATGGTTCTTCACTTCAGTAGCTGGACAGGTCAACGCTCACAACCACAGAGAAAAAGAGCGGGGAGAGAGATAAACAAGACAACTGACACCAAAATCACATGAACAAATGACAACAGTCCTGCCACAGCACATCTAATGCCTGATCTTTTATGCATCACCCTGGGGAATCTGGGCTTGTTTTCATAATGTCTGAGGCATTTCTAGGTCAGTGAGAGGTGTTTCACACATAATTGCCTAGGAGGAAGGCAGGTCTGGGCTTCGCGCACTGAATGATACACCATATGACGGCTTCTGGGGTATTGTCAATGAGAGAGACTTGGATTACTTTTAAAAAAGTATTTATCTTAATAACTAAGCATTTTCTAAATTCAAACAGACCCCCGGCAACTGGACACAGACATTTTAGGAGACTCCTGTTTCCACAAATCGAGGACGAAGACAGCATCGCCAAGGTTGGTTGAACATTTTGTGCTACACCGAACAATACCTATCCTGTAACGCCCAGTAATGGATGCCAAAACTCTTTGGTTAAAACACAGTATATTGTGTAGCTACAGTTCTCTGCACTTTCCTACACCTGAGACACACTCAGATACACTGAACTGTACTACACTGTTCATATTGTATTTCTTAGTATGTTACTTTTGCCATATAACATTCTTGTTGAATACCCAGTTATTTTTGAGTTAGCATTAAATATTGTACACACCCCTGTATTTTAGATTTGGACAAATAAACAGTCTTTGGATATATCTGAATGTATAACATCTGTTTGATGCTACAGACCCTGTACGGCTTATTTAAATATATTCTGTGAATCCATAAAGGCAGACAACTTTCGAAGATTGATAAAAAATATCTATATTTATTTGATGGTTGTTCTACATGGTCTTATGCTGAGCCACACTGATGTGTTTGCACACGCAGCCCAATTCTGAAATTTATTCCAATAATTGGTCTTTTGACCAATCACATCAGATCATTTTCAGAACTGATAGAGTTGGTCAAAAGACCAATTCATGAAAATAATATCAGAATTGGGCTGCCTGTGTAAACGCAGCAATAATCCTTTATCCGGCTTCGATACACTGGCAATGGTGTTTGGCATGGTGGGCTGGGGAAGCTGAGGCTCTTTGTGCTTGGTCTTGGACTGTCTGCGGTGTACAGCCAGTTGGATAAGACACGAGCAATGGACATTAGACTGGTGGAAATATGTCCTTTGGTCTGATGAGCCCAAATGTGATATTTTTGGTTCCAACTGCCGTGTCTTTGTAAGACGCAGAGTATATCAGAACTCAGTATAAGACCCAGATGCAGACAGCTAGAATCACTGATGTTTATTGACCAAACAGGGGGCATGCAAAAGACAGGTCAACGGGGCAGGCAGAGGTCCATAATCCAGGGCAGAGTCAGTAAAGTACAGAACGGCAGGCAGGCTCGGGGTCAGGGCAGGCAGAATGGTCAGAACCGGGGAAACTAGGAAACAGAAACTTGAGAAAAAAGGAAGACGGGAAAGCACGCTGGTAAGACCTGACAAGACAAGACAAACTGGCAACAGACAAACAGAGAATAGGTATAAATGCACAGGGGATAATGAGGAAGATGGGTGACACCTGGAGGGGGGTGGAGACAAGCACAAAGACAGATGAAACCGATCAGGGTGTGACAGAGTAGCTGAACGGATGATCTCCGCATGTCTATTTCCCACCGTGAAACATGGAGGAGGAGGTGTTATGGTGTGGGGTGCTTTGCTGCTGACACTGTCTGTGATTTATTTAGAAATCAAGGCACGCTTAACCAGCATGACTACCACAGCATTCTGCAGCGATACGCCATCCCATCTGGTTTGCGCTTAGTGGGTGTCACGGTGTAGTAATGGTGTGGTGTGGAATCAGGCGCAGAAGCAGATGTACAGTCCAACAAGACTTTACTAGTGAGAGCAAAATAATCCAAAAACGGCCGGAGGCCAAACAGACGCACACAGGCGTCAAATACGAGCGCACAAACACAGGGCGCAAAAACTCTCCTCAACCGAGGAGGAAGCTAATCGTAACTGGCGTACCGAAACACGGGTAACGCACAAACACCTGACACGAAACAATTACACACAACACTACACTAACAACAAGGAAACTAAATAGGGTGCTTAATGAGACATAACACAAGACAGGTGTGGCTAACAGACAAAACTAATCAAACAGGAAACATAGAACATACAACGGTGGCAGCTAGAATTCCGGAGACGACGAACGCCGAAACCTGCCCGAACAAGGGAGAGAGGCAGCCTCGGCCGAAACCGTGACAGTACCCCCCCCTTGACGCGCGGCTCCAGACGTGCGCCGACTCCGGCCTTGGGGACGACCCGGAGGACGTGGAGCAGGGCGCGTCGGATACCCCCGATGGAATTCCGTCAGGAGCGACGGGTCCAAAATGTCTCTCCTCGGCACCCAGCACCGCTCCTCCGGATCGTACCCCTCCCAGTCCACTAGATACTGGAGACCCCCCATCCGACGTCTCGAATCCAAAATGGACCTCACGGAGTACGCCGGTGCCCCCTCGATGTCCAATGGGGGCGGGGGAGTCTCCCCTATCTCATTTTCTTGGAGCGGGCCCGCTACCACCGGCCTGAGAAGGGACACATGGAACGAGGGGTTAATACACTTATACTCCACAGGTAGCTGTAATCTATAACATACCTCGTTCAACCTTCTCAGGACTTTAAATGGCCCTACAAACCGCCGACCCAGTTTCCGACAGGGCAGGCGGAGGGGCAGGTTTCTGGTAGAGAGCCAGACTCGATCACCAGGTGCGTACACCGGTGCCTCACTGCGGTGGAGATCAGCGCTCGCCTTCTGACGTCGGAGGGCCCGCTGCAGGTGGACGTGTGCAGCGTTCCAAGTCTCCTCCGAGCGCCGCGCCCACTCATCCACCGCAGGAGCCTCGATCTGGCTCTGCTGCCAGGGTGCCAGAACCGGCTGGTAACCTAACACACATTGAAATGGAGTTAGGTTAGTAGAGGAATGGCGTAGGGGAATTCTGGGCCATCTCGGCCCAGGGAACGTACCTTGACCACTCCTCCGGCCGGTCCTGGCAGTATGTTCTGAGAAACCTACCCACATCCTGGTTTACGCGTTCCCACCTGCCCATTACTCTCCGGGTGGTACCCCGAGGTGAGGCTCACCGAGACCCCCAACCGCTCCATAAACGCTCTCCAGACTCTGGAGGTGAATTGGGGACCCCGATCAGCCACAATGTCCTCGGGTACCCCGTAGTGCCGGAACACATGGGTGAACAGTGCCTCGGCAGTTTGTAGGGCAGTAGGAAGACCCGGCATGGGGAGCAAACGACAGGCCTTAGAGAACCGGTCCACAACGACCAGGATGGTAGTATTCCCTTGGGAGAGGGGAAGGTCTGTTATAAAGTCCACAGAGAGGTGGGACCATGGTCGTTGTGGAACGGGCAGGGGTAGCAACTTACCCCTAGGCAGATGTCTAGGCGCCTTACACTGGGCGCACACCGAGCAGGAGGAAACATAAACCCTTACATCCCTTGCCAACGTGGGCCACCAGTACTTGGCACTAAGACAGTGCACTGTCCGGCCGATACCCGGATGTCCAGAGGAGGGTGACGTGTGAGCCCAATAAATCAATCGATCCCGAACCTCGAGCGGAACGTACTTCCGACCCTCCGGGCACTGTGGTGGACTAGGGTCGGTGCGTAACGCCCGCTCGAGTTCAGTATCGACCTCCCACACTACCGGTGCCACCAGACACGACTCAGGCAGTATGGGAGTGGGCTCCACGGACCTCTCCTCCGTGTCATACCGCCGAGACAGCGCATCTGCCTTGCCATTCTGTGACCCAGGGATGTACGTGATCTTAAAAGTAAACCTGGTCAAGAACATACTCCATCTTGCCTGGCGAGGGTTCAGCCTCCTCGCCGCCCGGATGTACTCCAGGTTACGGTGGTCCGTCAAAATGAGGAAAGGGTGTTGAGCCCCCTCAAGCCAGTGCCTCCACACCTTTAGAGCCTGTACCACGGCTAACAGCTCCCTGTCCCCTACGTCATAGTTCCGCTCCGCCGGACTGAGCTTCTTAGAATAAAAAGCACAGGGGCGGAGTTTAGGTGGCGCGCCAGACCGTTGTGAAAGCACGGCTCCTAAACCGGCCTCTGACGCGTCCACCTCTACCTGGAACGGCAAAGAGGGATCCGGATGCGCCAGCACCGGGGCCGAGGTAAACAGGTCCTTCAGCCTCCCAAATGCCCTGTCCGCCTCGGCCGACCACTGCAGACGCACCGGACCCCCCTTCAACAGAGACGTGATGGGAGCTGCCACCTGTCCAAAACCCCGGATAAACCTCCTGTAGTAATTTGCAAACCCCAAAACCTGCTGCACCTCCTTCACAGTGGTTGGTGTTTGCCAATCACGCACGGCCGACACCCGGTCTACCTCCATCTTCACCCCTGACGCAGACAACTGATAACCCAAAAAGGAGACCGACTCCTGGAAAAACAGACACTTCTCTGCCTTCACATACAGGTCGTGCTCCACCAGCCTCCGCAACACTCTACGCACCAGGGCCACATGCTCGACACGGGTAGGCGAGTACACGAGAATGTCATCAATGTACACAACCACCCCCTGCCCCTGCATGTCCCTGAAGATCTCATCCACGAATGATTGGAAAACTGACGGAGCGTTCATCAACCCGTATGGCATGACCAGATACTCGTAATGGCCCGAGGTGGTACTAAAGGCTGTCTTCCATTCATCACCCTCCCTGATGCGCACCAAGTTGTACGCGCTCCTGAGATCTAATTTCGTGAAGAAACGCGCCCCATGCAACGACTCAGTCATGGTCGCAATCAGCGGGAGTGGATAACTGTACTTCACCGTAATCTGATTGAGACCACGGTAATCGATGCACGGGCGCAAACCACCATCCTTTTTCTTCACAAAAAGAAACTTGAGGACGCAGGGGGAAGTGGAAGGCCGTATGTATCCTTGTCTCAGAGATTCGTCTATGTAAATCTCCATAGCTTTCTTCTCCTCCTGAGACAGAGGATACACATGGCTCCGTGGGAGCGCAGCTCCTGCCTGGAGGTCTATCGCACAATCTCCCTGCCTATGGGGTGGCAACCGCGTCGCCCTCGCCTTACTAAACGCAATAGCCAAATCCCCATACTCAGGGGGAACGTGCAATGCGGGCACCTGGTTTGGACTCTCCACCGAGGTAGCCCCCTACGGAAACGCCCAAACATCTACCCACACACTGAGCAGACCACTCCATCAGAGCCCTCTCCTGCCACGAAATAGCTGGGTTATGGGTACTCAACCAGGGCATGCCCAGCACCACCGGATACGCAGGAGAGTCAATCAGGAACAGCTGAATCATCTCCTGATGATCCCCCTGCGCACACATCCTAAGTGGCGCCGTGACCTCCCTGATTAAGCCCGTACCCAACGGACGACTATCTAGGGCATGAACGGGGAAAGGAACATCAACAGGAATAAGGGGAATCCCTAACGCTAAACAAAACTTTTTATCAATAAAATTCCCAGCCGCGCCTGAATCTACCAGCGCCTTATGCTGGGAATGAGGTGCTACCTGTGGAAAACGCACAGGCATCCAAAAATGGGCAACAGTGAGCTCTGGGTGAGTGGGGCGCCTACTCACCTGGAGGGAATCCCCAGTGCGGGACCTGTCGTCATCCTCCCTAGGAGGCCATCCCCAGCACCTAGCCGCGGTGTGTCCTCCCCGACCACAGTTGGTGCAGTGGATGGACCCCCTACCCAACCGACTCCTCCTCTCTCTAGCGCCAGCACCCCCGAGCTCCATAGGACACGGCTCGGAGGCGCTGGAGGGTGAAATGGACGGACCCCCCTCAGGACGTCCGCGGGTGGCCAATAGGTTATCCAGCCTGATGGACATGTCGACCAGCTGGTCGAAAGAGAGACTGGTGTCCCTACAAGCCAGCTCCCGATGGACGTCCTCTCGTAGGCTACATCTGTATAGATCGACGAGGGCCCGCTCATTCCACCCTGCATCTGCCGCTAGAGTACGGAATTCGAGAGCGAATTCTTGGGCACTCCTCCTCCCCTGCCGGAGGAAGACCAGACGCTCCCCCGCCGCTTTCCCCTCCGGGGGATGGTCAAACACCGCCCTGAAGCGGCGGGAGAACTTGTTGTAGGTGATCGTCTCGGCGTCGATCTTCCTCCACTCCGCGTTGGCCCATTCCAACGCCTTCCCGGACAGGCAGGAGATCAGGGCGGACACGCTCTCATGCCCCGAGGGTGCCGGGTTTACGGTGGCCAGGTACAGCTCCACCTGGAGGAGGAATCCCTGACACCCAGCCGCGGTTCCATCGTAGGCCCTCGGGAGAGAGAGTCGGATTCCTCGGGGTTCTGGCGCTGGAATGGGCGGACTGGCCGATGGTGCTGGCAGGGAGGGAGGTGGTGGAGGCGCTCCCCAGCCTCGGAGCGTGGTGATCACCTCCTGCAGGGCGGTCCCCATCTGCTGTATCTGGTCCTGTTGTTCCCGAACCTGGACCTCCAGTCTCGTCGGGGCTGCTTCGGCTCCTGCTGATTCCATGTCGGGTGTGTAATTCTGTCACGGTGTAGTAATGGTGTGTTGTGGAATCAGGCGCAGAAGCAGATGTACAGTCCAACAAGACTTTACTAGTGAGAGCAAAATAATCCAAAAACGGCCGGAGGCCAAACAGACGCACACAGGCGTCAAATACGAGCGCACAAACACAGGGCGCAAAAACTCTCCTCAACCGAGGAGGAAGCTAATCGTAACTGGCGTACCGAAACACGGGTAACGCACAAACACCTGACACGAAACAATTACACACAACACTACACTAACAACAAGGAAACTAAATAGGGTGCTTAATGAGACATAACACAAGACAGGTGTGGCTAACAGACTAAACTAATCAAACAGGAAACATAGAACATACAACGGTGGCAGCTAGAATTCCGGAGACGACGAACGCCGAAACCTGCCCGAACAAGGGAGAGAGGCAGCCTCGGCCGAAACCGTGACAGTGGGACTATAATTTTTTTTTCAACAGGACATTGACCCAAAACACACCTCCAGGCTGTGTAAGGACAATTTGACCAAGAAGGAGAGTGATGGAGTGCTGTATCAGATGACCTGGCCTCCACAATCACCCGACCTCAACCCAATTGAGACGGTTTGGGATGAGTTGGACGGCAGAATGAAGGAAAAGCACGCAACAAGTGCTCAACATATGTGGGAACTCCTTCACAATTGTTGGAAAAGCATTCCTCATGAATCTGGTTGACAGAATGCCAAGAGTGTGCAAAGCTGTTATCAAGGCAAAGGGTGGCTGCTTTGAAGAATCTAAAATATATTTTGATTTGTTTAACACTTTTTTGGTTATTACATGATTCCATATGTGTTATTTCATTGTTTTGATGTCTTCACTATTATTCTACAATGTAGAAAATAGTACAAGTAAAGAAAAACCCTTGAATGAGTAGGTGTGTCCAAACTTTTGACTGGTACTGTGTGTTTCAGCGTGATCAGGGTGATCTGTGTGTGTGTGTGTGTGTGTGTGTGTGTGTGTGTGTGTGTGTGTGTGTGTGTGTGTGAGAGAGAGAGAGAGAGAGAGAGCGAGAGAGAGAGAGAGAGAGAGAGAGAGAGAGAGAGAGAGAGAGAGAGAGAGAGAGAGAGAGAGAGAGAGAGAGAGAGAGACAGATTATCAAAATTGTCAAAATCCAGAAAAGAGACATTAAATTCTATAACCACTTAAAAGGAAGCGATTCCCAAACCTTCCATAACAAAGCCATCACCTACAGAGAGATGAACTTGGAGAAGAGTCCCCTAAGTAAGCTGGTCCTGGGGCTCTGTTCACAAGCACAAACAGACCCTACAGAGCCACAGGACAACAACAACAACACAATTAGACCCAACCAAATCATGAGAAAACAAAAAGAGAATTACTTGACACATTTGAAAAAACAGAGCAAACTAGAATGCTATTTGGCCCTAAACAGAGAGTACACAGTGGCAGAATACCTGACCACTGTGACTGACCCAAACTTAAGTAAAACTTTGACTATGTACAGACTCAGTGAGCATAGCCTTGCTATTGAGAAAGGCCGCCGTAGGCAGACCTGGCTATCAAGAGAAGACAGGCTATGTGCACACTGCCCACAAAATGAGGTGGAAACTGAGCTGCACTTCCTAACCTCCTGCCAAATGTATGACCATATTAGAGACACATACAGTGAGGGAAAAAAGTATATGATCCCCTGCTGATTTTGTACGTTTGCCCACTGACAAAGACATGATCAGTCTATAATTTTAAAGGTACGTTTATTTGAACAGTGAGAGACAGAATAACAACAAAAAAATCCAGCATTTTAATGAGGGAAATAAGTATTTGACCCCTCTGCAAAACATGACTTAGTACTTGGTGGCAGAACCCTTGTTGGCAATCACAGAGGTCAGACGTTTCTTGTAGTTGGCCACCAGGTTTGCACACATCTCAGGAGGGATTTTGTCCCACTCCTCTTTGCAGATCTTCTCCAAGTCATTAAGGTTTCGAGGCTGACGTTTGGTAACTCGAACCTTCAGCTCCCTCCACAGATTTTCTATGGATTAAGGTCTGGAGACTGGCTAGGCCACTCCAGGACCTTAATGTGCTTCTTCTTGAGCCACTCCTTTGTTGCCTTGGCCGTGTGTTTTGGGTCATTGTCATGCTGGAATACCCATCCACG